>NC_133741.1:4132900-4207900 GCF_048934315.1 Petromyzon marinus | reverse complement strand
TCTCCACGCATCTCCCCGTGTCTCCGAGTGTCTCCCCCTGTCTCCCCGTGTCTCACCGCGTCTCCCTGTCTCCCCGTGTCTCCCCGTGTCTCACTGTGTCTCCCCGTGTCTCCCCGTGTCTCCCCGTGTCTCTCAATGTCTCCCCGTGTCTCCCCGTGTCTCCCCGTGTCTCCCCGTGTCTCTCTGTCTCCCCGTGTCTCCTCGCGTCTCCGCGCGTCTCCCCCGTGTCTCCCCGTGTCTCCCCGCGTCTCCCCGTGTCTCTCAGTGTCTCCACGTGTCTCCCCGTGTCTCCCTGTCTCCCCGTGTCTCCCCGTGTCTCCCCGTGTCTCCCCCTGTCTCCCGTGTCTCACCGCGTCTCCCTGTCTCCCCGTGTCTCCCCGTGTCTCCCCGTGTCTCCCCGTGTCTCCCCGTGTCTCCCCGTGTCTCTCAATGTCTCACTGTGTCTCCCCGTGTCTCCCCGTGTCTCCCCGTGTCTCTCAATGTCTCCCCGTGTCTCCCCGTGTCTCCCCGTGTCTCCCCGTGTCTCCCCGTGTCTCTCTGTCTCCCCGTGTCTCCTCGCGTCTCCGCGCGTCTCCCCGTGTCTCCCCGTGTCTCCCCGCGTCTCCCCGTGTCTCTCAGTGTCTCCACGTGTCTCCCCGTGTCTCCCTGTCTCCCCGTGTCTCCCCGTGTCTCCCCGTGTCTCCCCCTGTCTCCCCGTGTCTCACCGCGTCTCCCTGTCTCCCCGTGTCTCCCCGTGTCTCCCCGTGTCTCCCCGTGTCTCTCAATGTCTCCCCGTGTCTCCCAGTGTCTCTCTGTCTCCCCGTGTCTCCCCGTGTCTCCCCGTGTCTCCCCGTGTCTCCTCGTGTCTCCCCGTGTCTCCCCGCGTCTCCCCGTGTCTCTCTGTCTCCCCGTGTCTCCCCGTGTCTCCCCGTGTCTCCCCGCGTCTCCCCGTGTCTCTCTGTCTCCCCGTGTCTCCCCGTGTCTCACCGCGTCTCCCTGTCTCCCCGTGTCTCCCCGTGTCTCCCCGTGTCTCTCAATGTCTCCCCGTGTCTCCCAGTGTCTCTCTGTCTCCCCGTGTCTCCCCGTGTCTCCCCGTGTCTCCCCGTGTTTCCTCGTGTCTCCCCGTGTCTCCCCGCGTCTCCCCGTGTCTCTCTGTCTCCCCGTGTCTCCCCGTGTCTCCCCGTGTCTCCCCGTGTCTCCTCGTGTCTCCCCGTGTCTCCCCGCGTCTCCCCGTGTCTCTCTGTCTCCCCGTGTCTCCCCGTGTCTCCCCGTGTCTCCCAGCGTCTCCCCGTGTCTCCCCGTGTCTCTCTGTCTCCCCGTGTCTCCCCGTGTCTCCCAGTGTCTACCCGTGTCTCCCCGTGTCTCCCCGCGTCTCCCCCTGTCTCCACGTGTCTCCCCGTGTCTCCGAGTATCTCCCCGTGTCTCCCCGTGTCTCCACGTGTCTCCCCGAGTCTCCCCGAGTCTCCCCGAGTCTCCCCGTGTCTCCCCGTGTCCCCCCGTGTCTCCCCGTGTCTCCGAGTATCTCCCCGTGTCTCCCCGTGTCTCCCCGTGTCTCTCAGTGTCTCCACGTGTCTCCCTGTGTCTCCCCGTGTCTCCCTGTCTCCCCGTGTCTCCCCGTGTCTCCCCGTGTCTCTCAGTGTCTCCCCGTGTCTCTCAGTGTCTCCACGTGTCTCCCCGTGTCTCCCCGTGTCTCCCCGTGTCTCTCAGTGTCTCCACGTGTCTCCCTGTGTCTCCCCGTGTCTCCCCGTGTCTCCCTGTCTCCCCGTGTCTCCCCGTGTCTCCCCGTGTCTCTCAGTGTCTCCCCGTGTCTCCCCGTGTCTCCCCGTGTCTCACCGTGTCTCCCCGTGTCTCCCCGTGTCTCCCCCTGTCTCCCCGTGTCTCCCCGTGTCTCCCCGTGTCTCTCAATGTCTCCCCGCGTCTCCCCGTGTCTCCCCGTGTCTCCCCGTGTCTCCCCCTGTCTCCCCGTGTCTCCCCGTGTCTCCCCGTGTCTCCCCGTGTCTCCCCGTGTCTCTCTGTCTCCCCGTGTCTCTCAATGTCTCCCCGTGTCTCCCCGTGTCTCCCCGTGTCTCCCCGTGTCTCCCCGTGTCTCCCCTTGTCTCCCCCTGTCTCCCCGCGTCTCCCCGTGTCTCCCCGTGTCTCCCCGCGTCTCCCCGTGTCTCTCTGTCTCCCCCTGTCTCCCCGTGTCTCCCTGTCTCCCCGTGTCTCTCAATGTCTCACCGTGTCTCCCCGTGTCTCCCCGTGTCTCCCCGCGTCTCCCCGCGTCTCCCCCGTGTCTCCCCGTGTCTCTCCGCGTCTCCCCGTGTCTCCCCGTGTCTCCCCGCGTCTCCCCGTGTCTCCCCGTGTCTCCCCGTGTCTCCCCGCGTTTCCCCGTGTCTCACCGCGTCTCACCGCGTCTCCCCGTGTCTCCCCGTGTCTCCCCGTCTCCCCGCGTCTCCCCGTGTCTCCCCGTGTCTCCCCGTGTCTCCCCGTGTCTCCCCGTCTCCTCGCGTCTCCCCGTGTCTCTCAATGTCTCACCGTGTCTCTCAATGTCTCCCCGCGTCTCCCCCTGTCTCCCCGTGTCTCTCAATGTCTCCCCGTGTCTCCCCGCGTCTCCCCGTGTCTCCCCGTGTCTCCCCGTGTCTCCCCGCGTCTCCCTGTCTCCCCGTGTCTCCCCGTGTCTCCCTCTGTCTCCCCGTGTCTCTCAATGTCTCCCCGTGTCTCCCCGTGTCTCCCCGCGTCTCCCCCGTGTCTCCCCGTGTCTCTCCGCGTCTCCCCGTGTCTCCCCGTGTCTCCCCGTGTCTCCCGTGTCTCCCCGTGTCTCTCAATGTCTCCCCGTGTCTCCCCGTGTCTCCCCGTGTCTCCCCCTGTCTCCCCGTGTCTCTCAATGTCTCCCCGTGTCTCCCCGTCTCCCCGCGTCTCCCCGTGTCTCACCGTGTCTCCCCGTGTCTCTCAATGTCTCCCCCGTGTCTCCCCGTGTCTCCCCGCGTCTCCCCGTGTCTCCCCCTGTCTCCCCGTGTCTCCCCGCGTCTCCCCGTGTCTCCCCGTGTCTCTCAATGTCTCCCCCGTGTCTCCCCGTGTCTCCCCGTGCGTGAGTGTAGACGGTGAACCAGCTGGCCCACGCTCTGCACCAGGACGAGCGTCTGGACGCTGGCTCTGAGGTTCGGGTCTTCTGGCCCAAGTCTCGCTGCACACTGCTCCGTGATGACGTCGTCCTGCTGGACAGGTGGAGTGTCCCCCCCCCCCCCCGCACTGTACACGCACTGTACACGCACTGTACACGCACTGTACACGCACTGTACACTCGGCGATCCGGGCATACAGTGCGCAGCGCGCGTACTGTACAAACGCTGCCCACTCAGTCACTCAGTCACTCACTCAGTCAGTCACTCAGTCAGTCACTCAGTCAGTCACTCAGTCACTCACTCAGTCACTCAGTCACTCACTCAGTCAGTCACTCAGTCAGTCACTCAGTCACTCACTCAGTCAGTCACTCACTCAGTCACTCACTCAGTCACTCAGTCAGTCACTCAGTCACTCACTCAGTCACTCACTCAGTCACTCACTCAGTCAGTCACTCAGTCACTCACTCAGTCACTCACTCAGTCACTCACTCAGTCACTCAGTCAGTCACTCAGTCACTCACTCAGTCAGTCACTCACTCAGTCACTCAGTCACTCACTCAGTTACTCACTCAGTCACTCACTCAGTCACTCACTCAGTCACTCACTCACTCAGTCACTCACTCAGTCACTCAGTCACTCAGTCACTCACTCACCCACTCACTCAGTCACTCACTCACTCACTCAGTCACTCACTCAGTCACTCAGTCAGTCACTCAGTCACTCAGTCAGTCACTCACTCAGTCAGTCACTCAGTCAGTCACTCAGTCACTCACTCAGTCACTCAGTCACTCACTCAGTCAGTCACTCAGTCAGTCACTCAGTCACTCACTCAGTCAGTCACTCACTCAGTCACTCACTCAGTCACTCAGTCAGTCACTCAGTCACTCACTCAGTCACTCACTCAGTCACTCACTCAGTCACTCACTCAGTCACTCACTCAGTCACTCAGTCAGTCACTCAGTCACTCACTCAGTCAGTCACTCACTCAGTCACTCAGTCACTCACTCAGTTACTCACTCAGTCACTCACTCAGTCACTCACTCAGTCACTCACTCACTCAGTCACTCACTCAGTCACTCAGTCACTCAGTCACTCACTCACCCACTCACTCAGTCACTCACTCACTCACTCAGTCACTCACTCAGTCACTCAGTCAGTCACTCAGTCACTCACTCAGTCACTCACTCAGTCACTCACTCAGTCAGTCACTCAGTCACTCACTCAGTCACTCACTCAGTCACTCACTCAGTCACTCAGTCAGTCACTCAGTCACTCACTCAGTCAGTCACTCACTCAGTCACTCAGTCACTCACTCAGTCAGTCACTCAGTCACTCACTCAGTCACTCAGTCACTCAGTCACTCACTCACCCACTCACTCAGTCACTCACTCACTCACTCAGTCACTCACTCAGTCACTCACTCAGTCACTCACTCAGTCACTCACTCACTCAGTTACTCACTCAGTCACTCACTCACTCAGTCACTCACTCACTCACTCAGTCACTCACTCAGTCACTCACTCACTCAGTCAGTCACTCACTCACTCAGTCACTCAGTCACTCACTCACTCAGTCACTCAGTCACTCACTCACTCACTCAGTCACTCACTCAGTCACTCACTCACTCAGTCACTCACTCAGTCACTCAGTCACTCAGTCACTCACTCAGTCACTCACTCAGTCACTCACTCAGTCACTCAATCACTCAGTCACTCACTCAGTCACTCACTCAGTTACTCACTCAGTCACTCACTCACTCAGTCACTCACTCACTCACTCAGTCACTCACTCAGTCACTCACTCAGTCACTCAGTCACTCACTCAGTCACTCACTCAGTCACTCACTCAGTCACTCACTCACTCAGTCACTCAGTCACTCACTCAGTCACTCACTCAGTCACTCACTCAGTCACTCACTCAGTCACTCAGTCACTCACTCAGTCACTCACTCAGTTACTCACTCAGTCACTCACTCAGTCACTCACTCAGTCACTCACTCAGTCAGTCAGTCACTCAGTCACTCACTCAGTCACTCACTCACTCACTCAGTCACTCACTCAGTCAGTCACTCAGTCACTCACTCAGTCACTCAGTCACTCACTCAGTCACTCACTCAGTCACTCACTCACGCAGTCACTCACCACTCACTCAGTCACTCACTCAGTCAGTCAGTCGCTCACTCAGTCACTCACTCAGTCACTCACTCAGTCACTCACCACTCACTCACTCACTCAGTCACTCACTCAGTCACTCAGTCACTCACTCAGTCACTCAGTCACTCACTCACTCACTCAGTCACTCACCACTCACTCACTCACTCAGTCACTCACTCAGTCACTCACTCAGTCACTCACTCAGTCACTCAGTCACTCACTCACTCACTCAGTCACTCAGTCACTCACTCACCACTCACTCAGTCACTCACTCAGTCACTCACTCACTCAGTCACTCACTCAGTCACTCACTCAGTCACTCACTCAGTCAGTCACTCAGTCACTCACTCAGTCACTCACTCAGTCAGTCACTCAGTCAGTCACTCAGTCACTCACTCACTCACTCAGTCACTCACTCAGTCAGTCACTCAGTCACTCACTCAGTCAGTCACTCAGTCAGTCACTCAGCACTCACTCACTCTCTCAGTCACTCACTCAGTCAGTCACTCAGTCACTCACTCAGTCAGTCACTCAGTCAGCACTCAGTCACTCACTCACTCAGTCACTCACTCACTCACTCAGTCACTCACTCAGTCACTCACTCAGTCACTCAGTCACTCACTCAGTCACTCACTCAGTCACTCACTCACTCACTCAGTCACTCACTCAGTCACTCACTCAGTCAGTCACTCAGTCAGTCACTCAGTCACTCACTCACTCACTCAGTCACTCACTCACTCACTCAGTCACTCACTCAGTCACTCAGTCATTCACTCAGTCACTCAGTCACTCACTCAGTCACTCAGTCAGTCACTCAGTCACTCACTCAGTCACTCACTCAGTCACTCACTCAGTCAGTCACTCAGTCACTCACTCAGTCACTATCAGTCACTCACTCAGTCACTCAGTCAGTCACTCAGTCACTCACTCAGTCACTCACTCACTCAGTCACTCAGTCACTCACTCAGTTACTCACTCAGTCACTCACTCACTCACTCAGTCACTCACTCACTCAGTCACTCACTCAGTCACTCTCAGTCACTCAGTCACTCACTCACCCACTCAGTCACCTCAGTCACTCACTCAGTCACTCAGTCAGTCACTCAGTCACTCAGTCAGCACTCACTCAGTCAGTCACTCAGTCAGTCACTCAGTCACTCACTCAGTCACTCAGTCACTCACTCAGTCAGTCACTCAGTCAGTCACTCAGTCACTCACTCATCAGTCACTCACTCAGTCACTCACTCAGTCACTCAGTCACTCACTCAGTCACTCACTCAGTCACTCACTCAGTCAGTCACTCAGTCACTCACTCAGTCACTCACTCAGTCACTCAGTCAGTCACTCAGTCACTCACTCAGTCAGTCACTCACTCAGTCACTCAGTCACTCACTCAGTTACTCACTCAGTCACTCACTCAGTCACTCACTCAGTCACTCACTCACTCAGTCACTCACTCAGTCACTCAGTCACTCACTCAGTCACTCACTCAGTCACTCACTCACTCACTCAGTCACTCACTCAGTCACTCAGTCCAGTCACTCAGTCACTCACTCAGTCACTCACTCAGTCACTCACTCAGTCAGTCACTCAGTCACTCACTCAGTCACTCACTCAGTCACTCAGTCAGTCACTCAGTCACTCACTCAGTCAGTCACTCACTCAGTCACTCCATCAGTCACTCACTCAGTCAGTCACTCAGTCACTCACTCAGTCACTCAGTCACTCAGTCACCACTCACTCAGTCACTCACTCTCACTCAGTCACTCACTCAGTCACTCACTCAGTCACTAAGTCACTCACTCACTCGTCACTCAGTCACTCACTCACTCAGTCACTCACTCACTCACTCAGTCACTCACTCAGTCACTCACTCAGTCAGTCACTACTCAGTCACTCACTCACTCACTCAGTCACTCAGTCACTCACTCACTCACTCAGTCACTCACTCAGTCACTCACTCACTCAGTCACTCACTCAGTCACTCAGTCACTCAGTCACTCACTCAGTCACTCACTCAGTCACTCAAGTCACTCACTCACTCAGTCACTCACTCAGTCACTCACTCAGTCACTCACTCAGTCAGTCACTCACTCAGTCACTCACTCACTCACTCAGTCACTCACTCAGTCACTCACTCAGTCACTCAGTCACTCACTCAGTCACTCACTCAGTCACTCACTCAGTCACTCACTCACTCAGTCACTCAGTCACTCACTCAGTCACTCACTCAGTCACTCACTCAGTCACTCAGTCACTCACTCAGTCACTCACTCAGTTACTCACTCAGTCACTCACTCAGTCACTCACTCAGTCACTCACTCAGTCAGTCAGTCACTCAGTCACTCACTCAGTCACTCACTCACTCACTCAGTCACTCACTCAGTCAGTCACTCAGTCACTCACTCAGTCACTCAGTCACTCACTCAGTCACTCACTCAGTCACTCACTCACGCAGTCACTCACCACTCACTCAGTCACTCACTCAGTCAGTCAGTCGCTCACTCAGTCACTCACTCAGTCACTCACTCAGTCACCTCACCACTCACTCACTCACTCAGTCACTTCACTCACTCAGTCACTCACCACTCACTCACTCACTCAGTCACTCACTCAGTCAGTCAGTCACTCACTCAGTCACTCAGTCACTCACTCAGTCACTCAGTCACTCACTCACTCAGTCACTCACCACTCACTCACTCAGTCACTCACTCAGTCACTCACTCAGTCACTCACTCAGTCACTCAGTCACTCACTCACTCACTCAGTCACTCAGTCACTCACTCAGTCACTCACTCAGTCACTCAGTCACTCACTCAGTCACTCAGTCACTCAGTCACTCACTCACCCACTCACTCAGTCACTCACTCACTCACTCAGTCACTCACTCAGTCACTCACTCAGTCACTCACTCAGTCACTCACTCACTCAGTTACTCACTCAGTCACTCACTCACTCAGTCACTCACTCACTCACTCAGTCACTCACTCAGTCACTCACTCACTCAGTCAGTCACTCACTCACTCAGTCACTCAGTCACTCACTCACTCAGTCACTCAGTCACTCACTCACTCACTCAGTCACTCACTCAGTCACTCACTCACTCACTCAGTCACTCACTCAGTCACTCAGTCACTCAGTCACTCACTCAGTCACTCACTCAGTCACTCACTCAGTCACTCAATCACTCAGTCACTCACTCAGTCACTCAGTCACTCACTCAGTCACTCACTCAGTCACTCAGTCACTCACTCAGTCACTCAGTCACTCAGTCACTCACTCACCCACTCACTCAGTCACTCACTCACTAACTCAGTCACTCACTCAGTCACTCACTCAGTCACTCACTCAGTCACTCACTCACTCAGTTACTCACTCAGTCACTCACTCACTCAGTCACTCACTCACTCACTAACTCACTCACTCAGTCACTCAGTCACTCACTCAGTCACTCACTCAGTCACTCAGTCACTCACTCAGTCACTCAGTCACTCAGTCACTCACTCACCCACTCACTCAGTCACTCACTCACTAACTCAGTCACTCACTCAGTCACTCACTCAGTCACTCACTCAGTCACTCACTCACTCAGTTACTCACTCAGTCACTCACTCACTCAGTCACTCACTCACTCACTCAGTCACTCACTCAGTCACTCACTCACTCAGTCAGTCACTCACTCACTCAGTCACTCAGTCACTCACTCACTCAGTCACTCAGTCACTCACTCACTCACTCAGTCACTCACTCAGTCACTCACTCACTCACTCAGTCACTCACTCAGTCACTCAGTCACTCAGTCACTCACTCAGTCACTCACTCAGTCACTCACTCAGTCACTCAATCACTCAGTCACTCACTCAGTCACTCACTCAGTTACTCACTCAGTCACTCACTCACTCAGTCACTCACTCACTCACTCAGTCACTCACTCAGTCACTCACTCAGTCACTCAGTCACTCACTCAGTCACTCACTCAGTCACTCACTCAGTCACTCACTCACTCAGTCACTCAGTCACTCACTCAGTCACTCACTCAGTCACTCACTCAGTCACTCAGTCACTCACTCAGTCACTCACTCAGTTACTCACTCAGTCACTCACTCAGTCACTCACTCAGTCACTCAGTCACTCACTCAGTCACTCACTCAGTCACTCACTCAGTCACTCACTCACTCACTCAGTCACTCACTCAGTCAGTCACTCAGTCACTCACTCAGTCACTCAGTCACTCACTCAGTCACTCACTCAGTCACTCAGTCACTCACCACTCACTCACTCACTCAGTCACTCACTCAGTCAGTCAGTCACTCACTCAGTCACTCAGTCACTCACTCAGTCACTCAGTCACTCACTCACTCACTCAGTCACTCACCACTCACTCACTCACTCAGTCACTCACTCAGTCACTCACTCAGTCACTCACTCAGTCACTCAGTCACTCACTCACTCACTCAGTCACTCAGTCACTCACTCACCACTCACTCAGTCACTCACTCAGTCACTCACTCACTCAGTCACTCACTCAGTCACTCACTCAGTCACTCACTCAGTCAGTCACTCAGTCACTCACTCAGTCACTCACTCAGTCAGTCACTCAGTCAGTCACTCAGTCACTCACTCACTCACTCAGTCACTCACTCAGTCAGTCACTCAGTCACTCACTCAGTCAGTCACTCAGTCAGTCACTCAGCACTCACTCACTCTCTCAGTCACTCACTCAGTCAGTCACTCAGTCACTCACTCAGTCAGTCACTCAGTCAGTCACTCAGTCACTCACTCACTCAGTCACTCACTCACTCACTCAGTCACTCACTCAGTCACTCAGTCACTCACTCAGTCACTCAGTCACTCACTCAGTCACTCACTCAGTCACTCACTCACTCACTCAGTCACTCACTCAGTCACTCACTCAGTCAGTCACTCAGTCAGTCACTCAGTCACTCACTCACTCACTCAGTCACTCACTCACTCACTCAGTCACTCACTCAGTCACTCAGTCATTCACTCAGTCACTCAGTCACTCACTCAGTCACTCAGTCAGTCACTCAGTCACTCACTCAGCTCAGTCACTCACTCAGTCACTCACTCAGTCAGTCACTCAGTCACTCACTCAGTCACTCACTCAGTCACTCACTCAGTCACTCAGTCAGTCACTCAGTCACTCACTCAGTCAGTCACTCACTCAGTCACTCAGTCACTCACTCAGTTACTCACTCAGTCACTCACTCAGTCACTCACTCAGTCACTCACTCACTCAGTCACTCACTCAGTCACTCAGTCACTCAGTCACTCACTCACCCACTCACTCAGTCACTCACTCACTCACTCAGTCACTCACTCAGTCACTCAGTCAGTCACTCAGTCACTCAGTCAGTCACTCACTCAGTCAGTCACTCAGTCAGTCACTCAGTCACTCACTCAGTCACTCAGTCACTCACTCAGTCAGTCACTCAGTCAGTCACTCAGTCACTCACTCAGTCAGTCACTCACTCAGTCACTCACTCAGTCACTCAGTCAGTCACTCAGTCACTCACTCAGTCACTCACTCAGTCACTCACTCAGTCAGTCACTCAGTCACTCACTCAGTCACTCACTCAGTCACTCACTCAGTCACTCAGTCAGTCACTCAGTCACTCACTCAGTCAGTCACTCACTCAGTCACTCAGTCACTCACTCAGTTACTCACTCAGTCACTCACTCAGTCACTCACTCAGTCACTCACTCACTCAGTCACTCACTCAGTCACTCAGTCACTCAGTCACTCACTCACCCACTCACTCAGTCACTCACTCACTCACTCAGTCACTCACTCAGTCACTCAGTCAGTCACTCAGTCACTCACTCAGTCACTCACTCAGTCACTCACTCAGTCAGTCACTCAGTCACTCACTCAGTCACTCATCACTCACTCAGTCACTCAGTCAGTCACTCAGTCACTCACTCAGTCAGTCACTCACTCAGTCACTCAGTCACTCACTCAGTCAGTCACTCAGTCACTCACTCAGTCACTCAGTCACTCAGTCACTCACTCACCCACTCACTCAGTCACTCACTCACTCACTCAGTCACTCACTCAGTCACTCACTCAGTCACTCACTCAGTCACTCACTCACTCAGTTACTCACTCAGTCACTCACTCACTCAGTCACTCACTCACTCACTCAGTCACTCACTCAGTCACTCACTCACTCAGTCAGTCACTCACTCACTCAGTCACTCAGTCACTCACTCACTCAGTCACTCAGTCACTCACTCACTCACTCAGTCACTCACTCAGTCACTCACTCACTCAGTCACTCACTCAGTCACTCAGTCACTCAGTCACTCACTCAGTCACTCACTCAGTCACTCACTCAGTCACTCAATCACTCAGTCACTCACTCAGTCACTCACTCAGTTACTCACTCAGTCACTCACTCACTCAGTCACTCACTCACTCACTCAGTCACTCACTCAGTCACTCACTCAGTCACTCAGTCACTCACTCAGTCACTCACTCAGTCACTCACTCAGTCACTCAGTCACTCACTCAGTCACTCACTCAGTCACTCACTCAGTCACTCACTCACTCAGTCACTCAGTCACTCACTCAGTCACTCACTCAGTCACTCACTCAGTCACTCACTCAGTCACTCAGTCACTCACTCAGTCACTCACTCAGTTACTCACTCAGTCACTCACTCAGTCACTCACTCAGTCACTCACTCAGTCAGTCAGTCACTCAGTCACTCACTCAGTCACTCACTCACTCACTCAGTCACTCACTCAGTCAGTCACTCAGTCACTCACTCAGTCACTCAGTCACTCACTCAGTCACTCACTCAGTCACTCACTCACGCAGTCACTCACCACTCACTCAGTCACTCACTCAGTCAGTCAGTCGCTCACTCAGTCACTCACTCAGTCACTCACTCAGTCACTCACCACTCACTCACTCACTCAGTCACTCACTCAGTCAGTCAGTCACTCACTCAGTCACTCAGTCACTCACTCAGTCACTCAGTCACTCACTCACTCACTCAGTCACTCACCACTCACTCACTCACTCAGTCACTCACTCAGTCACTCACTCAGTCACTCACTCAGTCACTCAGTCACTCACTCACTCACTCAGTCACTCAGTCACTCACTCACCACTCACTCAGTCACTCACTCAGTCACTCACTCACTCAGTCACTCACTCAGTCACTCACTCAGTCACTCACTCAGTCAGTCACTCAGTCACTCACTCAGTCACTCACTCAGTCAGTCACTCAGTCAGTCACTCAGTCACTCACTCACTCACTCAGTCACTCACTCAGTCAGTCACTCAGTCACTCACTCAGTCAGTCACTCAGTCAGTCACTCAGCACTCACTCACTCTCTCAGTCACTCACTCAGTCAGTCACTCAGTCACTCACTCAGTCAGTCACTCAGTCAGTCACTCAGTCACTCACTCACTCAGTCACTCACTCACTCACTCACTCAGTCACTCACTCAGTCACTCAGTCACTCACTCAGTCACTCAGTCACTCACTCAGTCACTCACTCAGTCACTCACTCACTCACTCAGTCACTCACTCAGTCACTCACTCAGTCAGTCACTCAGTCAGTCACTCAGTCACTCACTCACTCACTCAGTCACTCACTCACTCACTCAGTCACTCACTCAGTCACTCAGTCATTCACTCAGTCACTCAGTCACTCACTCAGTCACTCACTCAGTCACTCACTCACTCACTCAGTCACTCACTCAGTCACTCACTCAGTCACTCACTCACTCAGTCACTCACTCACTCACTCAGTCACTCACTCAGTCACTCACTCACTCACTCAGTCACTCACTCAGTCACTCACTCACTCAGTCACTCACTCACTCACTCACCACTCACTCACCACTCACTCACCACTCACTCACTCAGTCACTCACCCACTCAGTCACTCACTCAGTCACTCACTCACTCACTCACCCACCCACTCACCCACCCACTCACTCACCCACCCACCCACCCCCACTCACCCACCCACCCACCCACTCACCCACCCACCCACCCACTCACCCACCCACCCACCCACTCACCCACCCACCCACCCACTCACTCACTCACCCACCCACCCACCCACTCACCCACCCACCCACTCACCCACCCACTCACCCCACCCACCCACTCACCCACCCACCCACTCACCCACCCACTCACTCACTCACCCACCCACTCACTCACTCACCCACCCACCCACTCACTCACTCACCCACCCACCCACCCACTCACTCACCCACTCACTCACCCACTCACCCACCCACTCACCCACCCACTCACTCACCCACCCACCCACTCACCCACCCACCCACCCACCCACTCACCCACCCACCCACCCACTCACTCACTCACTCACCCACTCACCCACTCACTCACTCACCCACCCACTCACCCACTCACCCACTCACCCACCCACCCACTCACTCACTCACTCACCCACTCACCCACTCACTCACTCACCCACCCTCACTCACCATCTCACCCACCCACCCACTCACTCAACCACTCACCACACACACACTTACCCACTCACTCCCTCACCCACTCACTCACCCACCCACCCTCCCACTCACTCACCCACTCACTCACCCACTCACCCACTCACTCACCCACCCACTCACTCACTCACTCACCCACCCACCCACCCACTCACCCACCCACCCACCCACCCACTCACCCACCCACCCACTCACCCACCCACCCACCCACCCACTCCCCACCCACCCACTCACCCACCCACCCACCCACTCACCCACTCACCCACCCACTCACCCACTCACTCACTCACTCACCCACCCACTCACTCACTCACTCACCCACCCACTCACCCACCCACTCACCCACTCACCCACCCACTCACCCACCCACTCACTCACTCAGTCACTCACTCACTCACTCAGTCACTCACTCACTCACTCAGTCACTCACTCAGTCACTCACTCAGTCACTCACTCACTCACTCAGTCACTCACTCAGTCACTCACTCACTCACTCAGTCACTCACTCAGTCACTCACTCACTCAGTCACTCACTCACTCACCACCACTCACTCACCACTCACTCACTCAGTCACTCACCCACTCAGTCACTCACTCAGTCACTCACTCACTCACTCACCCACCCACTCACTCACCCACCCACTCACTCACCCACCCCACCCACCAACACACCCACCCACCCACTCACTCACCCACCCACCCACCCACTCACTCACCCACCCACTCACCCACCCACTTCACCCACCCACACTCACCCACCCACCCACTCACACCCACCCACTCACTCACTCACCCACCCACTCACTCACTCACCCACCCACCCACTCACTCACCCACCCACCCACCCACTCACTCACTCACTCACTCACTCCACCACCACCACACCACTCACCCACCCACCCACCCACCCACCCACCCACCCACCCACCCACCCACTCACCCACCCACCCACCCACTCACTCACTCACTCACCCACTCACCCACTCACTCACTCACCCACCCACTCACCCACTCACCCACTCACCCACCCACCCACTCACTCACTCACTCACCCACTCACCCACTCACTCACTCACCCACCCACTCACCCACTCACCCACCCACCCACTCACTCAACCACTCACCACACACACACTTACCCACTCACTCCCCTCACCCACTCACTCACCCACCCACCCTCCCACTCACTCACCCACTCACTCACCCACTCACCCACTCACTCACCCACCCACTCACTCACTCACTCACCCACCCACCCACCCACTCACCCACCCACCCACCCACCCACTCACCCACCCACCCACTCACCCACCCACCCACCCACTCACCCACTCACCCACCCACTCACCCACTCACTCACTCACTCACCCACCCACTCACTCACTCACTCACCCACCCACCCACTCACCCACTCACCCACCCACTCACCCACTCACCCACCCACTCACTCACTCAGTCACTCACTCACTCACTCAGTCACTCACTCACTCACTCAGTCACTCACTCAGTCACTCACTCAGTCACTCACTCACTCAGTCACTCACTCACTCACTCAGTCACTCACTCAGTCACTCACTCACTCACTCAGTCACTCACTCAGTCACTCACTCACTCACACTCACTCACCACTCACTCACCACTCACTCACTCAGTCACTCACCCACTCAGTCACTCACTCAGTCACTCACTCACTCACTCACCCACCCACTCACTCACCCACCCACTCACTCACCCACCCACCCACCAACACACCCACCCACCCACTCACTCACTCACCCACCCACCCACCCACTCACCCACCCACCCACTCACCCACCCACTCACCCACCCACCCACTCACCCACCCACCCACTCACCCACCCACTCACTCACTCACCCACCCACTCACTCACTCACCCACCCACCCACTCACTCACTCACCCACCCACCCACCCACTCACTCACCCACTCACTCACCCACTCACCCACCCACTCACCCACCCACTCACTCACCCACCCACCCACTCACCCACCCACCCACCCACTCACCCACCCACCCACCCACTCACTCACCCACCCACTCACTCACCCACTCACTCACTCACCCACCCACTCACCCACTCACCCACTCACCCACCCACCCACTCACTCACTCACTCACCCACTCACCCACTCACTCACTCACCCACCCACTCACCCACCCACCCACTCACCCACTCACTCACCCACTCACTCACCCACCCACCCACCCACTCACCCACCCACTCACCCACCCACCCCTGTCTCACCCCGTAGCCCCGGTATCGACGTGACGGACGAACTAGACAGTTGGATCGACCGCTTCTGCCTGGATGCCGATGTCTTCGTGCTCGTCGCGAATGCAGAGTCCACCCTCATGCAGACGGTGAGCAACTCCTCACCCCACGCACGCTCACCCACACACACGCTCACCCACACGCTCACTCACACACACGCTCACACACACACACGCTCACCCACACGCTCACACGCTCACACACACACACGCTCACCCACACACACGCTCACCCACGTACACGCACACTCACACACGCACGATCACTCAACCACCACTCACTCACCCAGTCACTCACTCAACCACTCACCCACCCACCCACTCACCCACCCACTCACCCACTCACCCACCCACCCACCCACCTATTCACCCACCCACTCACCCACCCACCCACTCACCCAGCCACTCACTCACCCACTCACTCACTCACCCACTCACCCACCCACCCACTCACCCACTCACCCACTCACCCACTCACTCACCCACCCACCCACCCACTCACCCACTCACCCACCCACCCACTCACCCACTCACTCACCCACTCACCCACCCACCCACTCACCCACTCACCCACCCACTCACCCACCCACCCACTCACCCACTCACTCACCCACCCACCCACCCACTCACCCACCCACCCACCCACTCACCCACTCACCCACCCACCCACTCACCCACTCACCCACTCACTCACCCACTCACCCACCCACCCACTCACCCACTCACCCACCCACTCACCCACCCACCCACTCACCCACTCACTCACCCACCCACCCACCCACTCACCCACTCACTCACCCACTCACCAACTCACTCACTCACCCACCCACCCACTCACTCACCCACTCACTCACCCACCCACTCACTCACCCACCCACCCACCCACTCACTCACCCACCCACCCACCCACTCACTCACACACTCACTCACTCACTCACCCACCCACTCACCCACCCACCCACTCACCCACTCACTCACCCACCCACCCACCCACTCACCCACTCACCCACCCACCCACCCACTCACCCACCCACCCACTCACCCACTCACCCACTCACTCACCCACTCACCCACCCACCCACTCACCCACCCACTCACCCACCCACTCACTCACCCACCCACTCACTCACCCACTCACCCACCCACTCACTCACCCACTCACCAACTCTCTCTCTCCCTCCCCGCTCACCGCCGGTGGCTGAGCAGGAGAAACACTTCTTCCACAAGGTGAGCGAGCGCCTCTCTCGGCCCAACATCTTCATTCTGAACAACCGCTGGGACGCGTCCGCCTCAGAGCCGGACTACATGGAGGAGGTGAGCTCCTCACTCACCACTCACCACTCACCACCCACTCACCACTCACTCACCACTCACTCACTCACTCACCACTCACTCACTCACTCACTCACTCACCACTCACCACTCACTCACCACTCACCCTCTCACTCACCCACTCACCACTCACTCACTCACTCACCACTCACTCACTCACTCACCTGCACCTCACTCACTCACTCACCACTCACTCACCACTCACTCACTCACCACTCACTCACCTGCACCTCACTCACCACTCACTCACCACTCACTCACCACTCACCACTCACTCACCACTCACTCACCACTCACTCACTCCTCACCCACTCACTCACCACTCACTCACCCACTCACCCACTCACTCCTCACTCACCACTCACTCACCCTCTCACTCACCACTCACCCACCACTCACTCCTCACCTGCACCTCACCTGCACCTCACTCACCACTCACTCACTCACCCACTCACCTCACTCACTCCTCACTCACTCACTCCTCACTGACTCACTCACTCACTCCTCACTCACCACTCACTCACCCACTCACCACTCACTCACCCACTCACCCTCTCACTCACCACTCACTCACCACTCACTCCTCACTCACTCACTCACTTCTCACTCACTCCTCACTCACCACTCACCCTCTCACTCACTCCTCACCTGCACCTCACCTGCACCTCACTCACCACTCACTCACTCACCACTCACTCACTCACCCAACCACTCACTCACCCACTCACTCACTCACTCCTCACTCACCACTCACCCTCTCACTCACCACTCACTCACCCACTCACACTCTCACTCACTCACTCACCACTCACTCACCCACTCACCCTCTCACTCACCACTCACTCACCACTCACCACTCACTCACCACTCACTCACTCACTCACCACTCACTCACCACTCACCCTCTCACTCACCACTCACCTTCACCTCACCTGCACCTCACTCACCACTCACCCTCTCACTCACCACTCACCTGCACCTCACCTGCACCTCACTCACCACTCACTCACTCACCCACTCACTCACCTGCACCTCACTCACCACTCACTCATCACTCACTCACTCACTCCTCACTCACTCACTCACTCCTCACTCACTCACTCATCACTCACTCATCACTCACTCCTCACTCACTCACTCACTCCTCACTCATCACTCACTCCTCACTCACTCACTCACTCCTCACTCATCACTCACTCCTCACTCACTCATCACTCACTCATCACTCACTCCTCACTCACTCACTCACTCCTCACTCACTCACTCACTCCCTACTCACTCCTCACTCACTCACTCCTCACTCACTCACTCACTCACTCCTCACTCACTACTCACTCCTCACTCACTACTCACTCCTCACTCACTCACTCACTCCTCACTCACCACTCACTCACTCACTCCTCACTCACTCACTCACCCACTCACTCACCCACACACTCACTCCTCACTCACTCACTCACTCCTCACTCACTCACTCACTCCTCACCCTCTCCTCACTCACTCACTCACTCACTCCTCACCCTCTCCTCACCCTCTCCTGGGCCTCCCCCAGGTCGACTCAGCCTCAACTGAGTAGCTGGTGTAGTGGTGGTGTAGTGATGGTGTTGTAGTGGTGGTGGTGTAGTGGTGGTGTAGTGGTGTAGTGGTGGTGTAGTGGTGGTGGTGTTGTGGTGTAGTGGTGGTGTTGTGGTGGTGTAGTGTTGGTGGTGGTGGTGTAGTGGTGGTGTAGTGGTGGTGTAGTGGTGGTTGTGTAGTGGTGGTAGTTGTGGTGTAGTGGTGGTGGTGGTGTAGTGGTGGTGGTGTAGTGGTGGTGGTGGTGTAGTGGTGGTGGTGTAGTGGTGGTGGTGGTGTAGTGGTGGTGGTGGTGGAGTGGTGCTGGTGGCCACCCCCTCTGTGTGTAGCCACAGTGCCAGTAGCCTTCATAGGCGCTGCTACTCGCTACTGACAGCACTTGCCCCTACAACCTGCTAGAGGCTACACGGGGGATCTTTGTCTGTGTGTAGGTGCTACTGACAGCACTTGCCCCTACAGCCCGCTAGAGGCTACCTGGGGGACCTTTGTCTGTAGCTGTATATCATCACCCCCCCCCCCACCTCCCCAGGTGCGAAGGCAGCACTGGGAGCGATGTGCCGGGTTCCTGGTGGACGAGTTGGCGGTGATCGACCGCTCACAGGTGGTGGACTCAGCCACTCACTCACTCACTCAACCACTCACTCAGCCACTCACTCACTCAGCCACTCACTCACTCACCACTCACCCACTCACTCACCCACTCACCCACTCACTCACTCACCCACTCACCCACTCACTCACTCACCCACTCACCCACTCACCCACCCACTCACTCACCCACTCACTCACCCACCCACCCACCCACTCACCCACCCACTCACTCACCCACTCACTCACTCACCCCCTCACTCACTCACCCACCCACTCACTTATCCACCCACTCACTCACCCACCCACCCACTCACTCACCCACTCACTCACCCACTCACTCACCCACTCACTCACCCACTCACTCACTCACCCACTCACTCACCACTCACCCACTCACTCACCCACTCACTCACCCACTCACTCACTCACCCACCCACCCACTCACCCACTCACTCACTCACCCACTCACCCACTCACCCACCCACTCACTCACCCACTCACTCACCCACCCACCCACCCACTCACCCACCCACTCACTCACCCACTCACTCACTCACCCCCTCACTCACTCACCCACCCACTCACTTATCCACCCACTCACTCACCCACCCACCCACTCACTCACCCACTCACTCACCCACTCACTCACCCACTCACTCACTCACCCACTCACTCACTCACCACTCACCCACTCACTCACCCACTCACTCACCCACTCACTCACTCACCCACCCACCCACTCACCCACCCACCCACCCACTCACTCACCCACTCACCCACCCCCTGACCCCCTGACCCCTGACCCCTGACCCCCAGGTGGATGACCGGGTCTTCTTCGTCTCCGCCAAGGAAGTTCTCAACGCTCGCATCCAGCGGGCTCAGGGCATGCCAGAGGCTGGTGAGACGCATGGGGGCGTGGCCCGGGGTGAGAGGCGTGGCCTGGGTGGGAGGCGTGGCCAGGTTGGGGGGGCGGGGCCAGGGTGGGAGGCGGGGCCAGGGTGAGGGCGGGGGTGTGGTAGGGATAGAATGGGGCGGGGGAGTGGGGAGGTGTGTGTGTGTGTGTGTCTGTGTGTGTGTCTGTGTGTGTGTGTGTGTGTCTGTGTGTGTGTGTGTCTGTGTGTGTGTGTCTGTGTGTGTGTCTGTGTGTGTGTGTGTGTCTGTCTGTGTGTGTCTGTGTGTGTGTCTGTGTGTGTGTCTGTGTGTGTGTGTCTGTGTGTGTGTGTCTGTGTGTGTCTGTGTGTGTGTCTGTGTGTCTGTGTGTGTGTCTGTGTGTGTGTCTGTGTGTGTCTGTGTGTGTGTGTCTCTGTGTGTGTGTGTGTGTCTGTGTGTGTGTGTGTCTGTGTGTCTGTGTGTGTCTGTGTGTGTGTCTGTGTGTCTGTGTGTGTCTGTGTGTGTGTCTGTGTGTCTGTGTGTGTGTGTGTGTCTGTGTGTGTGTCTGTGTGTGTGTGTCTGTGTGTGTCTGTGTGTGTGTCTGTGTGTCTGTGTGTCTGTGTGTGTGTGTGTCTGTGTGTGTGTCTGTGTGTGTCTGTGTGTGTGTGTCTGTGTGTGTGTGTATCTGTGTGTGTGTATCTGTGTGTGTGTCTGTGTGTGTGTGTCTGTGTGTGTTTGTGTGTGTGTGTTTGTGTGTGTGTCTGTGTATGTGTGTCTGTGTGTGTGTGTGTGTCTGTGTGTGTGTGTGTCTGTGTGTGTTTGTGTGTGTGTCTGTGTGTGTGTCTGTGTGTGTGTCTGTGTGTGTTTGTGTGTGTGTCTGTGTGTGTGTCTGTGTGTGTGTCTGTGTGTGTTTGTGTGTGTGTCTGTGTGTCTGTGTGTGTGTGTGTGTGTCTGTGTGTGTGTGTGTCTCTGTGTGTGTGTCTGTGTGTGTGTGTGTGTGTGTCTGTGTGTGTGTGTCTGTGTGTGTGTCTGTGTGTGTGTGTCTGTGTCTCTGTGTGTGTCTCTGTATCTGTGTGTGTCTCTGTGTCGCTGTGTCTCTGTGTCTGTGTGTGTGAGTGAGGAGTGGTGGTGCAGCGGTTAGCGCTACGCTGCGCTACAAACCAAAGTTTGATTCCCGCTCACGGCCAACACCGCCGGTGACGATTTTCTAAACCGGTCCTGGGCCTCCTCCAGGTCGACTCAGCCTCAAATGAGTAGCCGGTGTCGTGGTGGTTGTAGAGGTGGTAGTGTGGTTGTGGTGGTGTAGTGGTGGTGGTGTAGTGGTGGTGGTGTAGTGGTTGTGGTGGTGTAGTGGTGGTGGTGTAGTGGTGGTGGTGTAGTGGTTGTGGTGGTGTAGTGGTGGTGGTGGTGTAGTGGTGGTGGTGTAGTGGTGGTGGTGTGGTTGTGGTGGTGTAGTGGTGGTGGTGTGGTTGTGGTGTAGTGGTGGTGGTGTAGTGGTGGTGGTGGTGTAGTGGTGGTGGTGGTGTAGTGGTGGTGGTGTAGTGGTAGTGGTGGTGGTGGTGTAGTGGTGGTGGTGGAGTGGTGGTGGAGTGGTGGTGGAGCGGTGGTGGTGGTGTAGTGGTGGTGGTGGTGTAGTGAACATCGCCAGCACTGGAGAGACAAAGGCGGCCGGGCGTGGTGCTGGTGGCCACCCCCTCTGTGTGTAGCCACAGTGCCGGTAGCCTTCATAGGCGCTGCTACTCGCTACTGACAGCACTTGCCCCTACAGCCTGCTAGAGGCTACACGGGGGATCTTTGTCTGTGTGTAGGTGCTACTGACAGCACTTGCCCCTACAGCCTGCTAGAGGCTACACGGGGGATCTTTGTCTGTGTGTAGGTGCTACTGACAGCACTTGCCCCTACAGCCTGCTAGAGGCTACACGGGGGATCTTTGTCTGTGTGTAGGTGCTACTGACAGCACTTGCCCCTACTGTCTGTTAAGGCTACCTGGGGGAGCTTTGTCTGTGTGTGTGTGCTGCTTGTTGCTGGCAGGCGGGGCGCTGGCCGAGGGCTTTCAAGCTCGAATGTTTGAGTTCCAGAACTTCGAACGACGCTTTGAGGTGAGTGGGTGAGTGAGTGGGTGAGTGGGTGGTGAGTGAGTGGGTGGGTGAGTGGGTGGGTGAGTGGGTGGGTGAGTGGGTGGTGAGTGAGTGGGTGGGTGAGTGGGTGGTGAGTGAGTGGGTGGGTGAGTGGGTGGGTGAGTGGGTGGGTGAGTGGGTGAGTGGGTGGTGAGTGAGTGGGTGGGTGAGTGGGTGGGTGAGTGGGTGAGTGAGTGGGTGGGTGAGTGGGTGGGTGAGTGGGTGGTGAGTGGGTGGTGAGTGAGTGGGTGGTGACTGGGTGGGTGAGTGGGTGAGTGAGTGAGTGAGTGGGTGGGTGAGTGGGTGAGTGGGTGGGTGAGTGGGTGGGTGAGTGGGTGAGTGAGTGGGTGGGTGAGTGAGTGAGTGGTGAGTGGGTAAGTGAGTGGGTGGGTGAGTGGGTGGGTGAGTGGGTGGGTGAGTGGGTGGGTGGGTGAGTGGGTGGGTGAGTGGGTGGATGAGTGGGTGGTGAGTGAGTGGGTGGTGAGTGGGTGGGTGAGTGGGTGAGTGAGTGGGTGAGTGAGTGAGTGAGTGGGTGGGTGAGTGGGTGAGTGGGTGGGTGAGTGGGTGGGTGAGTGGGTGAGTGAGTGGGTGGGTGAGTGAGTGAGTGAGTGGGTGGGTGGCTGAGTGAGTGAGTGGGTGGGTGGGTGAGTGGGTGGGTGGGTGGGTGAGTGAGTGAGTAGGTGAGTGAGTGAGTGGGTGAGTGAGTGGGTGGGTGGGTGAGTGAGTGGGTGGGTGAGTGGGTGAGTGGGTGGGTGAGTGGGTGAGTGGGTGGGTGAGTGGGTGGGTGAGTGGGTGAGTGAGTGGGTGGGTGAGTGAGTGAGTGGTGAGTGGGTGAGTGAGTGGGTGGGTGAGTGAGTGGGTGAGTGAGTGAGTGGGTGGGTTTGTGGGTGGGTGAGTGGGTGGGTGGGTGGGTGAGTGAGTGGGTGGCTGAGTGGGTGGGTGAGTGAGTGGGTGGGTGAGTGGGTGGGTGAGTGGGTG
This sequence comes from Petromyzon marinus, assembly GCF_048934315.1. NCBI lineage: Eukaryota > Metazoa > Chordata > Hyperoartia > Petromyzontiformes > Petromyzontidae > Petromyzon > Petromyzon marinus. Next base: position 4,184,393 of record NC_133741.1, on the reverse strand, counting down.
GCTGAGTGGGTGGGTGGGTGAGTGGGTGGGTGAGTGGGTGGGTGGGTGAGTGAGTGAGTGGGTGGGTGAGTGGGTGAGTGGGTGGGTGAGTGGGTGGGTGGGTGAGTGAGTGGGTGAGTGAGTGAGTGGGTGGCTGAGTGAGTGGGTGGCTGAGTGAGTGAGTGGGTGAGTGAGTGGGTGGCTGAGTGGGTGGGTGAGTGAGTGGCTGAGTGAGTGGGTGGGTGAGTGGGTGAGTGGGTGGGTGGGTGAGTGAGTGGGTGAGTGAGTGAGTGGGTGGGTGGGTGAGTGGGTGGGTTTGTGGGTGGCTGAGTGGGTGGGTTTGTGGGTGGTTGATTGTCTCACCCACCCACCCTAGGAGTGCATCTCCCAGTCTGCCGTCAAGACCAAGTTTGAACAGCACACCATCCGTGCCAAGATCATCTCGGAGTCTCTGCGCCTTATCATGGACGCGGTGCACACTGCTGCCGCACAGCAGAGGTCAGCTGGGTGACTCTGTGTGTGTGTGACGGTGTGTGTGTGAGTGATGGTGTGGGTGACTCTGTGTGTGTGTGGGTGACGGTGTGTGTGTGACTGTGTGTGTGACTGTGTGTGTGGGTGACTCTGTGTGTGTGTGGGTGACGGTGTGTGTGTGATGGTGTGTGTGTGACTGTGTGTGTGTGTGTGTGACTGTGTGTGTGTGTGACTGTGTGTGACTGTGTGTGTGTGGGTGACGGTGTGTGTGTGTGGGTGACTGTGTGTGACTGTGTGTGTGTGTGACTGTGTGTGTGTGTGGGTGACTGTGTGTGTGTGTGACTGTGTGGGTGACTGGGTGTGATTGTGTGTGTGTGTGACTCTGTGTGTGTGACTGTGTGTGACTGTGTGTGTGTTATTGTGTGTGTGTGACTGTGTGTGTGTGGGTGACTGTGTGTATGACTTTGTGTGTGTGTGACTCTGTGGGTGACTCTGTGTGTGTGGGTGACTGTGTGGGTGACTCTGTGTGTGACTCTGCGTGTGACTCTGCGGGTGACTCTGTGTGTGACTCTTTGTGTGGGTGACTCTGTGGGTGACTCTGTGGGTGTGTGACTCTGTGTGTGACTCTGTGTGTGTGTGACTCTGTGTGTGTGTGAGACTCTGTGGGTGACTCTGTGTGTGGGTGTGACTCTGTGTGTGAGTCTGTGGGTGACTCTGTGTGTGACTCTGTGTGTGACTCTGTGTGTGACTCTGTGTGTGACTCTGTGTGTGTGACTCTGTGTGTGACTCTGTGTGTGGGTGACTCTGTGGGTGACTCTGTGTGTGTGACTCGGTGTGTGTGTGACTCTGTGTGACTGTGTGGGTGACTGTGTGTGACTCTGTGTGTGACTATGTATGTGACTCTGTGTGTGACTCTGTGTCTGTGTGAGTCTGTGGGTGACTGTGTGTGTGACTCTTTTGTGTGTGTGACTCTTTTGTGTGTGTGACTCTGTGTGTGTGTGGGTGACTCTGTGTGTGACTCTGTGGGTGACTCTGTGTGTGACTCTGTGTGTGTGTGACTCTGTGTGTGACTGTGTGGGTGACTGTGTGGGTGAAACTGTGTGTGACTCTGTGTGTGTGTGAGTCTGTGGGTGACTGTGTGTGTGACTCTGTGTGTGTGTGACTCTGTGTGTGACTCTGTGGGTGACTCTGTGTGTGTGTGACTCTGTGTGTGACTCTGTGTGTGTGTGACTCTGTGTGTGACTCTGTGTGTGACTCTGTGTGTGTGTGACTCTGTGTGTGACTCTGTGGATGACTCTGTGGATGACTCTGTGTTTGACTCTGTGTGTGGGTGTGTGTGTGACTCTGTGTGTGTGTGACTCTGTGTGTGACTCTGTGTGTGACTCTGTGGGTGACTCTGTGGGTGACTGTGTGTGTGTGTGTGACTGTGTGTGTGACTCTGTGTGTGACTCTGTGTGTGTGTAGTGGGGAGCGGTAGTGTAGCGGTTAGCGCGCTGCGCTATGAACCTGGCGACCCGGGTTCGATTCCCGCTCACGGCCAACACCAGTGACGATTATCTGAACCGGTCCCGGGCCTCCCCTAGGTCGACTCAGCCTCAAATGAGTACCTGGTGCAGTGTGTAAACATTGCCACTAGGGAGACAAAGGCGGTCGGGCGTGGTGCTGGCCACCCACCCCCTCGTGTACCGTTCCGGCCTTCATAGGTGCTCGCTAACAGCACTTGCCCCTACAGTCTGTTACAGGCTATACGGGGGATCTTTGTCTTTGTCTTTGACTCTGTGTGTGTGTGTGAGTCTGTGGGTGACTCTGTGGGTGACTCTGTGTGTGACTCTGTGTGTGCCTCTGTGGGTGACTCTGTGGGTGACTGTGTGGGTGACTATGTGTGTGTGTGACTCTGTGTGTGTGACTCTGCGTGTGACTCTGTGTGTGGGTGACTCTGTGGGTGACTGTGTGGGTGACTATGTGTGTGTGTGACTCTGTGTGTGTGACTCTGCGTGTGACTCTGTGTGTGTGTGTGAGTCTGTGGGTGACTGTGTGTGTGACTCTTTTGTGTGTGTGACTCTGTGTGTGTGTGGGTGACTCTGTGTGTGACTCTGTGGGTGACTCTGTGGGTGACTCTGTGTGTGTGTGTGACTCTGTGTGTGTGACTCTGTGTGTGACTGTGTAGGTGACTGTGTGGGTGACTCTGTGTGTGACTCTGTGTGTGTGTGAGTCTGTGGGTGACTGTGTGTGTGACTCTGTGTGTGTGTGACTCTGTGTGTGACTCTGTGTGTGACTCTGTGGGTGACTCTGTGGGTGACTCTGTGTGTGTGTGACTGTGTGTGTGACTCTGTGGGTGACTCTGTGTGTGTGTGACTCAGTGTGTGACTCTGTGTGTGTATGTGTGACTCTGTGTGTGACTGTGTGTGTGTGACTCTGTGTGTGACTGTGGGTGACTCTGTGGGTGACTCTGTGTGTGACTCTGTGTGTGTGACTCTGTGTGTGACTCTGTGTGTGTGTGACTCTGTGTGTGTGTGACTCTGTGTGTGTGTGACTCTGTGTGTGACTCTGTGTGTGTGGGTGACTCTGTGGGTGACTCTGTGGGTGACTCTGTGTGTGACTCTGTGTGTGTGTGACTCTGTGTGTGACTCTGTGTGTGACTGTGTGTGACTGTGTGTGTGACTCTGTGTGTGACTCTGTGTGTGGGTGACTCTGTGGGTGACTCTGTGTGTGTGTGTGACTCTGTGTGTGTGTGACTCTGTGTGTGACTCTGTGTGTGTGGGTGACTCTGTGGGTGACTCTGTGGGTGACTCTGTGTGTGACTCTGTGTGTGTGTGACTCTGTGTGTGACTCTGTGTGTGACTGTGTGTGACTGTGTGTGTGACTCTGTGTGTGACTCTGTGTGGGTGACTCTGTGGGTGACTCTGTGTGTGTGTGACTCGGTGTGTGTGTGACTCTGTGTGTGTCTCTGTGTGTGACTCTGTGTGTGACTGTGTGTGTGACTCTGTGTGTGTGGGTGACTCTGTGGGTGACTGTGTGTGTGTGTGTGACTCGGTGTGTGTGTGTGACTCTGTGTGACTGTGTGTGTGACTCTGTGTGTCTGTGTGGGTGACTGTGTGTGACTCTGTGTGTGACTCTGTGTGTGACTCTGTGTGTGACTCTGTGTGTGTGTGACTCTGTGTGTGACTCTGTGTGTGACTCTGTGTGTGTGTGACTCTGTGTGTGTGTGACTCTGTGTGTGTGTGACTCTGTGTGTGACTCTGTGTGTGTGTGACTCTGTGTGTGTGTGACTCTGTGTGGGTGACTCTGTGTGGGTGACTGTGTGTGGGTGACTGTGTGTGTGTGACTCTGTGTGTGTGTGACTCTGTGTGTGACTCTGTGTGTGTGTGACTCTGTGTGTGTGTGTGACTCTGTGGGTGACTCTGTGTGTGTGACTCTGTGTGTGACTCTGTGTGTGGGTGACTCTGTGTGTGTGACTCTGTGTGTGTGTGACTCTGTGTGTGTGTGACTCTGTGTGGGTGACTCTGTGTGTGACTCTGTGTGTGGGTGACTCTGTGGGTGACTCTGTGTGTGTGTGACTCGGTGTGTGTGTGACTCTGTGTGACTGTGTGTGTGACTCTGTGTGTGTGTGTGTGACTCTGTGTGTGTGTGACTCTGTGTGTGTGTGTGTGTGACTCTGTGTGTGTGTGACTCTGTGTGGGTGACTGTGTGTGGGTGACTGTGTATGTGTGTGACTCTGTGTGTGACTCTGTGTGTGTGTGTGACTCTGTGTGTGTGTGTGACTGTGTGTGACTCTGTGTGTGACTCTGTGTGTGGGTGACTCTGTGTGTGACTCTGTGTGTGTGTGTGACTCTGTGTGTGTGTGACTCTGTGTTTGACTCTGTGTGTGACTCTGTGTGTGACTCTGTGTGTGTGACTCTGTGTGTGTGTTTGACTCTGTGTGTGGGTGTGTGTGTGACTCTGTGTGTGTGTGTGTGTGTGACTCTGTGTGTGACTGTGTGTGTGTGACTCTGTGTGTGACTGTGGGTGACTCTGTGTGTGGGTGACTCTGTGTGTGACTCTGTGTGTGTGACTCTGTGTGTGACTCTGTGTGTGTGTGACTCTGTGTGTGTGTGACTCTGTGTGTGTGTGACTCTGTGTGTGACTCTGTGTGTGTGGGTGACTCTGTGGGTGACTCTGTGGGTGACTCTGTGTGTGACTCTGTGTGTGTGTGACTCTGTGTGTGACTCTGTGTGTGACTGTGTGTGACTGTGTGTGTGACTCTGTGTGTGACTCTGTGTGTGGGTGACTCTGTGGGTGACTCTGTGTGTGTGTGTGACTCTGTGTGTGTGTGACTCTGTGTGTGACTCTGTGTGTGTGGGTGACTCTGTGGGTGACTCTGTGGGTGACTCTGTGTGTGACTCTGTGTGTGTGTGACTCTGTGTGTGACTCTGTGTGTGACTGTGTGTGACTGTGTGTGTGACTCTGTGTGTGACTCTGTGTGTGGGTGACTCTGTGGGTGACTCTGTGTGTGTGTGACTCGGTGTGTGTGTGACTCTGTGTGTGTCTCTGTGTGTGACTCTGTGTGTGACTCTGTGTGTGTGGGTGACTCTGTGGGTGACTCTGTGTGTGTGTGTGACTCGGTGTGTGTGTGTGACTCTGTGTGACTGTGTGTGTGACTCTGTGTGTCTGTGTGGGTGACTGTGTGTGACTCTGTGTGTGACTCTGTGTGTGACTCTGTGTGTGACTCTGTGTGTGACTCTGTGTGTGACTCTGTGTGTGTGTGACTCTGTGTGTGACTCTGTGTGTGACTCTGTGTGTGTGTGACTCTGTGTGTGTGTGACTCTGTGTGTGTGTGACTCTGTGTGTGACTCTGTGTGTGTGTGACTCTGTGTGTGTGTGACTCTGTGTGTGTGACTCTGTGTGGGTGACTCTGTGTGTGTTTGACTCTGTGTGTGGGTGTGTGTGTGACTCTGTGTGTGTGTGTGACTCTGTGTGTGACTGTGTGTGTGTGACTCTGTGTGTGACTGTGGGTGACTCTGTGGGTGACTCTGTGTGTGACTCTGTGTGTGTGACTCTGTGTGTGACTCTGTGTGTGTGTGACTCTGTGTGTGTGTGACTCTGTGTGTGTGTGACTCTGTGTGTGTGTGACTCTGTGTGTGACTCTGTGTGTGTGTGACTCTGTGTGTGTGTGACTCTGTGTGTGTGTGACTCTGTGTGGGTGACTCTGTGTGGGTGACTGTGTGTGGGTGACTGTGTGTGTGTGACTCTGTGTGTGTGTGACTCTGTGTGTGACTCTGTGTGTGTGTGACTCTGTGTGTGTGTGTGACTCTGTGGGTGACTCTGTGTGTGTGACTCTGTGTGTGACTCTGTGTGTGGGTGACTCTGTGTGTGTGACTCTGTGTGTGTGTGACTCTGTGTGTGTGTGACTCTGTGTGGGTGACTCTGTGTGTGTGTGACTCTGTGTGTGGGTGACTCTGTGGGTGACTCTGTGTGTGTGTGACTCGGTGTGTGTGTGACTCTGTGTGACTGTGTGTGTGACTCTGTGTGTGTGTGTGTGACTCTGTGTGTGTGTGACTCTGTGTGTGTGTGTGTGTGACTCTGTGTGTGTGTGACTCTGTGTGTGACTCTGTGTGTGTGTGTGACTCTGTGGGTGACTCTGTGTGTGTGACTCTGTGTGTGACTCTGTGTGTGGGTGACTCTGTGTGTGTGACTCTGTGTGTGTGTGACTCTGTGTGTGTGTGACTCTGTGTGGGTGACTCTGTGTGTGTGTGACTCTGTGTGTGGGTGACTCTGTGTGGGTGACTCTGTGTGTGTGTGACTCTGTGTGTGGGTGACTCTGTGGGTGACTCTGTGTGTGTGTGACTCGGTGTGTGTGTGTGTGTGACTCTGTGTGTGTGTGACTCTGTGTGGGTGACTGTGTGTGGGTGACTGTGTATGTGTGTGACTCTGTGTGTGACTCTGTGTGTGTGTGACTCTGTGTGTGTGTGTGACTGTGTGTGACTCTGTGTGTGACTCTGTGTGTGGGTGACTCTGTGTGTGACTCTGTGTGTGTGTGTGACTCTGTGTGTGACTGTGTGTGTGACTCTGTGTGTGTGTGTGGGTGACTGTGTGTGACTCTGTGTGTGACTCTGTGTGTGGGTGACTGTGTGTGTGACTGTGTGTGTGACTCTGCGGGTGACTCTGCGGGTGACTCTGTGTGTGACTCTGTGTGTGACTCTGTGTGTGTGTGACTGTGTGTGTGACTCTGTGTGTGTGTGTGTGTGACTCTGTGTGTGTGTGACTCTGTGTGTGTGTGTGTGACTCTGTGTGTGTGTGACTCTGTGTGGGTGACTGTGTGTGGGTGACTGTGTATGTGTGTGACTCTGTGTGTGACTCTGTGTGTGTGTGACTCTGTGTGTGTGTGTGACTGTGTGTGACTCTGTGTGTGACTCTGTGTGTGTGTGTGGGTGACTGTGTGTGACTCTGTGTGTGGGTGACTGTGTGTGTGACTGTGTGTGTGACTCTGCGGGTGACTCTGCGGTACTTCAATAGCTGTACCGGGGGAATCTCCATATGGTACAGATATAATGGGAGGCTGATCGATGCCCGGGTGCGGTCAAGGGATGGCTCCCTATTGCTCAACCACGTTATGTATGCTGATGACTTGGTAATAGCTGCTCAGTCAGAGGAGGAGTTGGAGACGCTGCTGCTGAGACTGGAGCGTGCCACTAAGAGGTGGGGCCTTACCATCAGCCCCACCAAAACTAAGCACCTGCCTGGGTATTTTGTACCATCGGACACTCCACCTCCACAACTCCCAATCGGTGATGGGGCAGTTGTGGAGAGAGTGGAGAGTTTCCCATACCTGGGCAGTGTGCTTATGACTGGCTCCAGTTTAACAGCAGAGGTCTCACTCCGAATCAGTCGAGCGGCAATATCTTTTCATCGGTTGCGTAACGCTGTGTGGAAGCTACCTGGTCTGTCGCTCCGCACTAAGCTTCAGGTCTTCTCGGCCACGGTCATTCCCTCCCTTCTCTACGCTTGCGAAACGTGGACCCCCCTAATGGAACATCTTCGCCGGTTAGAAACATTTAGGCTGGCCTGCCTACGATCCATCCTGGGTTTAACCAGACTGGATTGTGTGAGGAGCTCACAAATCCTTGAAAGATCTGGGCAGGGTCCCATCGGTGAGCTCCTCCGGCAGGCAAGGCTGCGATGGCTGGGTCATGTAGCCCGCATGCCCAGCCACCGCATGCCGAAACAGCTTTTGTTTGGCCGGATTGAGGGGGCTAAGCGGGCGCGGCACGGGCTAGAGAAGAGATGGAGTGATGTGGTACAGGAGGACGTGGAGCTGAGTGGACTTGCCGATGACTGGTACCAGCGGTGTCAAGATCGGCCTCTGTGGAGGAGGCTCGTGAAGGACGCTACTGGGCAGTTGGAGGCAGTCGCCCTCCAACAACAACGGAGGGCGGAGGAGCGACGCTCACAACAGCGAGCGGAGCGCCGGGTGGCTAAAGCACAGCAGGTTGGCACAGTAGGGGGCACAGGTGGTGCATCAGCCAGTCATCTCAGTCAGTCGACCCGTGGCACCTGCTGGGTCTGCCCCGTGACCTCCTGCCAGCGGGCGTTCGACACTTCACGTGGCCTCAGGGTGCACATAGCCTGGCACAAGCGTCGTGGTGACGTCACCGCCACTTAGTGGCGAATGGCGGTTGTTGTTGTTGTTGACTGTGTGTGTGACTCTGTGTGTGTGTGTGGGTGACTGTGTGTGACTCTGTGTGTGACTCTGTCTGTGTGTGACTGTGTGGGTGACTCTGTGGGTGACTCTGCGGGTGACTCTGTGTGTGTGTGAGTCAGGGTTGAGTGTCTCGAGAGACGTGATGAGCAAGTGGACAGGGTGGAGTTCATTGACAAGCAGCTGGGGGTCCTCACCGCTGACTGCAAGGAGCGGATCCGGGCCTTGGCAGAGGAGGTGGAACGCCAGGTAGCCACTACTACTACTCCCATAATAATCATAATCCTACTACTTCCCCTACTACTACTACTATAATACTACTACTATAATACTACTACTATAATACTACTGCTACTCCCATAATAATCATAATCCTACTACTTCCCCTACTACTACTATAATACTACTATAATACTATTACTACTACTATAATAATCATAATCCTACTACTTCCCCTACTACTATAATACTACTATAATACTATTACTACTACTATAAAAATAATCATACTACTTCCCCTACTACTACTATAATACTATTACTATAATACTATTACTATAATACTATTACTACTACTATAATACTACTGCTACTCCCATAATAATCATAATCATAATCCTACTACTTCCCCTACTACTACTATAATACTACTACTATAATACTACTACTATAATACTATTACTACTACTATAATACTACTGCTACTCCCCTAAAAATAATAATAATCATAATACTTCTTCTATAATACTATTACTACTACTATAATACTACTACTATAATACTACTACTACTCCCATAAAAATAATAATAATAATCCTACTACTTCCCCTACTACTACTATAATACTACTACTATAATACTACTATAATACTACTACTACTACTAGCACTGCTACTCCCATTAAAATAATAATAATCATAATACTACTACTATAATACTATTACTACTACTATAATACTACTACTATAATACTACTACTACTCCCATAATAATCATAATCCTACTACTTCCCCTACTACTATAATACTACTATAATACTATTACTACTACTATAAAAATAATCATACTACTTCCCCTACTACTACTATAATACTATTACTACTACTATAATACTACTGCTACTCCCATAATAATCATAATCCTACTACTTCCCCTACTACTACTATAATACTACTACTATAATACTATTACTACTACTATAATACTACTACTACTCCCATAATCATAATCCTACTACTTCCCCTACTACTACTATAATACTACTACTATAATACTATAATACTACTACTATAATACTACTGCTACTCCCATAAAAATAATCCTACTACTTCCCCTACTACTACTATAATACTACTACTATAATACTATTACTACTACTATAATACTACTACTACTCCCATAATAATCATAATCCTACTACTTCCCCTACTACTACTATAATACTACTACTATAATACTACTACTATAATACTATTACTACTACTATAATACTACTGCTACTCCCATAAAAATAATCCTACTACTTCCCCTACTACTACTATAATACTACTACTATAATACTACTACTATAATACTATTACTACTACTATAATACTACTGCTTCTCCCCTAAAAATAATAATAATCATAATACTTCTTCTATAATACTATTACTACTACTATAATACTACTGCTACTCCCATAATCATAATAATCCTACTACTTCCCCTACTACTACTATAATACTACTACTATAATACTACTACTACTCCCATAAAAATAATCATAATACTTCTTCTATAATACTATTACTACTACTATAATACTACTACTACTCCCATAAAAATAATCATAATACTTCTTCTATAATACTATTAATACTACTATAATACTACTGCTACTCCCATAATCATAATCATAATACTTCCCCTACTACTGTAATACTACTACTACTTCTATAATACTATTACTACTACTATAATACTACTGCTACTCCCATAATCATAATCATAATACTTCCCCTACTACTATAATACTACTACTACTTCTATAATACTATTACTACTACTATAATACTGCTACTACTCCCTTAATAATAATCATAATACTACTACTACTCCCATAATCATAATAATACTACTACTACTCCCATAATCATAATAATAATACTACTACTACTCCCATAATCATAATCATAATACTTCTTCTATAATACTATTACTACTACTATAATACTGCTACTACTCCCTTAATAATAATCATAATACTACTACTACTCCCATAATCATAATCATTATACTTCCCCTACTACTATAATACTACTACTACTTCTATAATACTATTACTACTACTATAATACTACTCCCATAATAATAATCATAATACTACTACTACTCCCATAATAATCATAATCCTACTACTTCTATAATACTATTACTACTACTATTATACTGCTACTCCCATAATCATAATACTACTACTACTACTCCCATAATAATCATAATCCTACTACTTCCCCTACTACTATAATACTACTACTACTTCTATAATACTATTACTACTACTATAATACTACTCCCATAATAATCATAATACTACTACTACTCCCATCATAATCATAATCCTACTACTTCTATAATACTATTACTACTACTATAATACTACTACTCCCATAATAATCATAATACTACTACTCCCATCATAATCATAATCCTACTACTTCTATAATACTATTACTACTACTATAATACTACTACTCCCATAATAATCATAATACTACTACTCCCATCATAATCATAATCCTACTACTTCTATAATACTATTACTACTACTACTATTATACTACTACTACTCCCATAATCATAATACTACTACTACTACTCCCATAATAATCAAAATCCTACTACTTCCCCTACTACTATAATACTACTACTTCTATAATACTATTACTACTATAATACTACTACTCCCTTAATAATAATCATAATCCTACTACTTCACCTACTACTATAATACTATTACTACTACTACCACTACTACTCCCATAATAATCATAATCCTACTACTTCCCCTACTACTATACTACTACTACTTCTATAATACTATTACTACTACTATAATACTACTACTCCCATAATAATCATAATACTACTACTCCCATAATCATAATCATAATACTACTACTCCCATAATCATAATCCTACTACTTCCCCTACTACTACTCCCATAATCATGATCATAATCCTACTACTACTACTCCCATAATCATAATACTACTACTACTCCCATAATCATAATCATAATCCTACTACTACTCCCATAATCATAATCCTACTACTTCCCCTACTACTACTCCCATAATCATAATCATAATCCTACTACTACTCCCATAATCATAATCCTACTACTTCCCCTACTACTACTCTCATAATAATCATAATCCTACTACTACTCCCATACTAAGCATAATCCTACTACTTCCCCTACTACTATAATACTACTACTATAATATTATTACTACTACTACCACTACTACTCCCATAATAATACTACTACTACTCCCATAATAATAATCCTACTACTCCCATAATACTAATAATACTTCCCCTACTACTACTCCCATAATAATACTACTACTACTCTCATAATAATAATCCTACTACTTCCCCTACTACTATAATACTATTACTACTACCACACTATTACTACTACCATAATACTACTACCGTAATAATACTACTACTTCCCCTACTACTACTATAATACTATTACTACTACTACCACTACTACTACCATAATAATACTACTACTTCCGTAATAATACTACTTCCCCTACTACTATAACACTAATACTACTACTACCACTACTACTACCATAATACTACTACCACTACTCCCATAATATTAATCCTACTACTTCCCCTACTACTACTATAATACTATTACTACTATAATACTATTACTACTACTACCACTACTACTCCCATAATAATACTACTACTACTCCCATAATACTACTACTACTCCCATAATACTATTACCACTACTACTACCATAATACTACTACTACCACTACTACTACTACCATAATACTACTACTGCTTCCCCTACTACTACCATAATACTACTACTACTCCCATAATACTATTACTACTGCTACCAATACTACTCCCGTAATAATAATCCTACTACTACTACTTCCCCTACTATTCCCATAATCCTACTACTACTACTACCATAATACTACTATGATACTATTACTACCACTACTCCTATAATACTACTACTACTACTTCCCCTACTACTACTATAATACTATTACTACTACTACCACTAATACTACCATAATAATCCTACTACTACTTCCCCTACTAATACTATAATACTATTACTACTGCTACCACTACTACTACCATAATACTACTACTACTTCTCCTACTACAACTATAATACTATTACTACTACTACCATTACTACTACCATAATACTACTACTACTATAATACTACTACTTCCCCTACTACTACTACCATAATACTACTCCTACCATAATACTACTACTACTTCCCCTATTACTACCATAATACTACTACTACCATAATACTATTACTACTACTACCACTACTACCACAATACTACTACTCCTACCATAATACTACTACTACTCCTACCATAATACTACTACTACTACCAAAATACTACTACTTCCCCTACTACTACCATACTACTACTACCACTACTACTACTTTCCCTATTACGACCATAATACTATTACTACTACCACTACAACTACCATAATACTACTACTACCATGATACTACTACTACTACCACTACTACGACCATAATACTACTACTACCATGATACTACTACTACTACCACTACTACTACCATAATACTACTACCACTACTACTACTACCATAATACTACTACTACCATAATACTACTACCACTACTACCATAATACTACTACTACTACCATAATACTACTACTCCTACAATAATACTACTGCTACCACTACTACTACCATAATACTACTACTTCCCCTACTACTACCATAATACTACTACTACTACTATCACTACTACTACCATAATACTATTACTACTTCCACTACTACTATAATACTACTACTACCACTACTACCATAATACTACTCCTACCATAATACTACTACTACTGCCACTACTACCATAATACTACTACTACTGCCACTACTACCATAATACTACTACTACTTCCCCTACTACTACCATAATACTACTACTACCACTATTACTACCATAATACTACTACTACCATAATACTACTACTTCCCCTACTACTACCATGATACAACTACCACTACTACTATAATATTACTACTACTACCATGATACAACTACCACTATTACTATAATACTACTACTACCATAATACTACCACTACTTCCCCTACTACTACCATAATACTACTACTCCTACCATAATACTACTACTACTACCATAATACTACTACTACTACCATAATACTACTACTTCCCCTACTACTACCATAATACTACTACTACCACTACTACTACCATAATACTACTACTACCACTACTACTACCATAATACTACTACTACCATAATACTACTACTTCCCCTACTACTACCATAATACTACTACTACCACTACTACTACCATAATACTACTACCATAATACTACTACTTCCCCTACTACTACCATGATACAACTATTACCATAATACTACTACCATAATACTACTACTTCCCCTACTACTACCATGATACAACTACTACCATAATACTACTACCATAATACTACTACTACTACCATAATACTACTACCATAATACTACTACCATAATACCACTACTCCTACCATAATACTACTACTACCACTACTACTTCCCCTACTACTATTACTACCACACTGTGGTTGACTGTGTGCTGGACTGTGTGGTTGACTGTGATGGTGGACTGTGATGGTGGACTGTGTGGTTGACTGTGATGGTGGACTGTGATGGTTGACTGTGATGGTTGACTGTGATGGTGGACTGTGATGGTGGACTGTGTGGTTGACTGTGGTTGACTGTGATGGTTGACTGTGATGGTGGACTGTGATGGTGGACTGTGGTTGACTGTGATGGTGGACTGTGATAGTGGACTGTGATGGTTGACTGTGATGGTTGACTGTGATGGTTGACTGTGATGGTGGACTGTGATGGTGGACTGTGATGGTTGACTGTGTGGTTGACTGTAATGGTTGACTGTGATGGTGGACTGTGATGGTGGACTGTGATGGTGGACTGTGATGGTTGACTGTGATGGTGGACTGTGATGGTTGACTGTGATGGTGGACTGTGATGGTTGACTGTGTGGTTGACTGTGATGGTGGACTGTGATGGTGGACTGTGTGGTGGACTGTGTGGTGGACTGTGTGGTTGACTGTGATGGTGGACTGTGATGGTTGACTGTGATGGTTGACTGTGATGGTGGACTGTGATGGTGGACTGTGATGGTGGACTGTGTGGTTGACTGTGATGGTTGACTGTGATGGTTGACTGTGATGGTTGAGTGTGATGGTGGACTGTGATGGTGGACTGTGATGGTGGACTTTGTGTGGTTGACTGTGATGGTTGACTGTGATGGTGGACTGTGATGGTTGACTGTGATGGTGGACTGAGTGGTTGACTGTGATGGTTGACTGTGATGGTGGACTGTGTGGTTGACTGTGATGGTGGACTGTGATGGTGGACTGTGATGGTGGACTGAGTGGTTGACTGTGTGGTTGACTGTGATGGTTGACTGTGATGGTGGACTGTGATGGTTGACTGTGATGGTGGACTGTGATGGTGGACTGATGGTGGACTGTGATGGTTGACTGTGATGGTTGACTGTGATGGTTGACTGTGATGGTGGACAGTGATGGTGGACTGTGTGTGGTTGACTGTGATGGTTGACTGTGATGGTTGACTGTGATGGTTGACTGTGATGGTGGACTGTGTGGTTGACTGTGATGGTGGACTGTGATGGTTGACTGTGATGGTGGACTGTGATGGTTGACTGTGATGGTGGACTGTGATGGTGGACTGTGATGGTGGACTGAGTGGTGGACTGTGATGGTGGACTGTGATGGTGGACTGTGATGGTTGACTGTGATGGTTGACTGTGTGGTTGACTGTGATGGTTGACTGTGATGGTGGACTGTGATGATGGACTCTTGTGGTTGACTGTGTGGTTGACTGTGATGGTGGACTGTGATGGTTGACTGTGATGGTGGACTGTGTGGTGGACTGTGTGGTTGACTGTGATGGTGGACTGTGATGGTTGACTGTGATGGTTGACTGTGATGGTGGACTGTGATGGTGGACTGTGATGGTGGACTGTGTGGTTGACTGTGATGGTTGACTGTGATGGTGGACTGTGATGGTTGACTGTGATGGTGGACTGTGTGGTTGACTGTGTGGTGGACTGTGTGGTTGAGTGTGTGGTTGACTGTGGTGGTGGACTCTGTGGTTGACTCTGCGAGGTGTCGGACGCCATGACAGAGGAGATCCAGCGTCTGGCAGTGCTGGTGGACGAGTTTAGCATGGAGTTCCACCCTGCTCCTACCGTCATGAAGGTCTACAAGAATGTGGGTGACTCAGGCTCACCACCCGCTCACCACCCGCTCACCACCCACTCACTCAGCTACTCACTCAGCTACTCACTCAGTCAGCCACTCAGCCACTCACTCAGCCACTCACTCAGCCACTCACTCAGCCACTCAGCCACTCACTCAGTCAGCCACTCACTCAGCCACTCGCTCAGCTACTCACTCAGCCACTCAGCCGCTCACCACCCGCTCACCACCCACTCACCACCCGCTCACCACCCGCTCACCACCCGCTCACCACCCGCTCACTCAGCCACTCACTCAGCTACTCACTCACCACTCACTCAGCCACTCACTCAACTACTCAGTCAGCCACTCACTCAGCCACTCACTCAGCTACTCACTCACCACTCACTCAGCCACTCACTCAACTACTCAGTCAGCCACTCACTCACCACTCGCTCAGCCACTCACTCAGCTACTCGCTCAGCCACTCGCTCAGCCACTCACTCAGCCACTCGCTCAGCCACTCGCTCAGCCACTCACTCAGCCACTCAGTCAGCCACTCGCTCAGCCACTCGCTCAGCCACTCAGTCAGCCACTCAGTCAGCCACTCGCTCAGCCACTCACTCAGCCACTCACTCAGCCACTCACTCAGCTACTCACTCACCACTCATTCACTCAGCCACTCACTCAGCTACTCAGTCAGCCACTCACTCAACCACTCACTCAGCCACTCGCTCAGCCACTCGCTCAGCCACTCGCTCAGCCACTCGCTCAGCCATTCACTCAGCCACTCACTCAGCCACTCACTCAGCCACTCACTCAACCACTCACTCAGCCACTCACTCAGCCACTCACTCAGCCACTCACTTAGCCACTCGCTCAGCCACTCGCTCACCCACTCGCTCAGCCACTCACTCAGCCACTCGCTCAGCCACTCGCTCAGCCACTCACTCAGCCACTCAGTCAGCCACTCGCTCAGCCACTCACTCAGCCACTCAGTCAGCCACTCACTCAGCCACTCGCTCAGCCACTCGCTCAGCCACTCACTCAGCCACTCGCTCAGCCTTTCAGTCAGCCACTCACTCAGCCACTCACTCACCCACTCACTCAACCACTCACTCAGCCACTCACTCAGCCACTCACTCAGCCACTCACTCAGCCACTCACTCAGCCACTCGCTCACCCACTCACTCAACCACTCACTCAGCCACTCACTCAGCCACTCACTCAGCTACTCACTCACCACTCACTCAGCCACTCACTCAGCTACTCAGTCAGCCACTCACTCAGCCACTCACTCAGCCACTCGCTCAGCCACTCGCTCAGCCACTCACTCAACTACTCAGTCAGCCACTCACTCACCACTCGCTCAGCCACTCACTCAGCTACTCAGTCAGCCACTCACTCAGCCACTCACTCAGCCACTCGCTCAGCCACTCGCTCAGCCACTCACTCAGCCACTCACTCAACCACTCACTCAGCCACTCACTCAGCCACTCACTCAGCCACTCACTCAGCCACTCGCTCACCCACTCGCTCAGCCACTCACTCAGCCACTCACTCAGCCACTCAGTCAGCCACTCACTCAACCACTCACTTAGCCACTCACTCAGCCACTCAGTCAGCCACTCACTCAGCCATTCACTCACCCACTCACTCAGCCACTCACTCAGCCACTCACTCAACCACTCGCTCATCCACTCACTCGGCCACTCACTCAGCCACTCAGTCAGCCACTAACTCAGCCACTCACTCAGCCATTCACTCACCCACTCACTCACCCACTCACTCAACCACTCACTCAGCCACTCGCTCAGCCACTCGCTCAGCCACTCGCTCAGCCATTCACTCAGCCACTCACTCAGCCACTCACTCAGCCACTCACTCAACCACTCACTCAGCCACTCACTCAGCCACTCACTCAGCCACTCACTTAGCCACTCGCTCAGCCACTCGCTCACCCACTCGCTCAGCCACTCACTCAGCCACTCGCTCAGCCACTCGCTCAGCCACTCACTCAGCCACTCAGTCAGCCACTCGCTCAGCCACTCACTCAGCCACTCAGTCAGCCACTCACTCAGCCACTCGCTCAGCCACTCGCTCAGCCACTCACTCAGCCACTCGCTCAGCCATTCAGTCAGCCACTCACTCAGCCACTCACTCACCCACTCACTCAACCACTCACTCAGCCACTCACTCAGCCACTCACTCAGCCACTCACTCAGCCACTCACTCAGCCACTCGCTCACCCACTCACTCAACCACTCACTCAGCCACTCACTCAGCCACTCACTCAGCTACTCACTCACCACTCACTCAGCCACTCACTCAGCTACTCAGTCAGCCACTCACTCAGCCACTCACTCAGCCACTCGCTCAGCCACTCGCTCAGCCACTCACTCAGCCACTCACTCAACCACTCACTCAGCCACTCACTCAGCCACTCACTCAGCCACTCGCTCACCCACTCGCTCAGCCACTCACTCAGCCACTCACTCAGCCACTCAGTCAGCCACTCACTCAACCACTCACTTAGCCACTCACTCAGCCACTCAGTCAGCCACTCACTCAGCCATTCACTCACCCACTCACTCAGCCACTCACTCAGCCACTCACTCAACCACTCGCTCATCCACTCACTCGGCCACTCACTCAGCCACTCAGTCAGCCACTAACTCAGCCACTCACTCAGCCATTCACTCACCCACTCACTCACCCACTCACTCAACCACTCACTCAGCCACTCGCTCAGCCATTCACTCAGCCACTCACTCAGCCACTCACTCAACCACTCACTCAGCCACTCACTCAGCCACTCACTCAGCCACTCGCTCAGCCACTCAGTCACCCACCCACTCACCCACCCACTCACCCACTCACTCACTCAACCACCCACACGTCTCCCTCTCCCCGTGTGTCTTTGTGTGTTTGTGTGTGTCTGTGTGTGTGTGTGACTGTGTGTGTCTGTGTGTGTGTCTTTGTGTGTCTGTGTGTGTGTCTGTGTGTGTGTCTGTGTGTGTGTCTGTGTGTGTCTGTGTGTGTGAGTCTGTGTGTGTGTGTGAGTCTGTGTGTGTGTGACTGTGTGTGTGTCTGTGTATATGTGTATGTGTGTGTGTGTCTGTGTGTGTGACTGTGTCTATGTGTGTGACTGTGTGTGTGTGTCTGTGACTGTGTGTGACTGTGTGTGTCTGTGTGTGTGACTGTGTCTATGTGTCTGTGTGTGTGTGACTGTGTGTGTGTGACTCTGTGTGTGTGTGACTGTGTGTGTGACTGTGTGTGTGACTGTGTGTGTGTGTGACTGTGTGTGTGTGTGTGACTGTGTCTATGTGTGTGACTGTGTGTGTCTATGTGACTGTGTCTATGTGTCTATGTGTGTGTGTGTGTGTGACTGTAACTGTGTGTGTGTGTGACTGTGTGTGTGTCTGTGTGTGTGACTGTGTGTCTATGTGACTGTGTCTATGTGTGTGTGACTGTGTGACTGTGTAGGAGCTACATAAACACGTAGAGGAGGGTCTGGGTAAGACTCTGTGTGTGTGTGTCTATGTGACTGTGTCTATGTGTAACTGTGTGTGTGTGTGACTGTGTGTGACTGTCTGTGTGTGTGTGACTGTGTGTGACTGTGTGTGACTGTGTGACTGTGTGTGTAGGAGCTACATAAACACGTAGAGGAGGGTCTGGGTAAGACTCTGTGTGTGTGTGTCTATGTGACTGTGTCTGTGTGTGACTGTGTGTGTGTGTGACTGTGTGTGACTGTGTGTGACTGTGTGTGACTGTGTGTGTAGGAGCTACATAAACACGTAGAGGAGGGTCTGGGTAAGACTCTGTGTGTGTGTGTGTGACTGTGTGACTGTGTGTGTAGGAGCTACATAAACACGTAGAGGAGGGTCTGGGTAAGACTCTGTGTGTGTGTGTCTATGTGACTGTGTCTATGTGTGACTGTGTGTGTGTGTGACTGTGTGTGACTGTGTGACTGTGTGTGTCTATGTGACTGTGTGTGACTGTGTGACTGTGTGTGTAGGAGCTACATAAACACGTAGAGGAGGGTCTGGGTAAGACTCTGTGTGTGTGTGACTGTGACTGTGTGACTGTGTGTGTGTGACTGTGTGACTGTGTGTGTGTGACTGTGTGTGTGTGTGTGTCTATGTGACTGTGTGTGTAGGAGCTACATAAACACGTAGAGGAGGGTCTGGGTAAGACTCTGTGTGTGTGTGACTCTGTGTGTCTATGTGACTGTGTCTATGTGTGTGTGACTGTGTGTGTAGGAGCTACATAAACACGTAGAGGAGGGTCTGGGTAAGACTCTGTGTGTGTGTGTCTATGTGACTGTGTCTATGTGTGACTGTGTCTGTGTGACTGTGTCTATGTGTGACTGTGTGTGTGTGTGACTGTGTGTGACTGTGTGTGACTGTGTGACTGTGTGTGTAGGAGCTACATAAACACGTAGAGGAGGGTCTGGGTAAGACTCTGTGTGTGTGTGTCTATGTGACTGTGTCTATGTGTAACTGTGTGTGTGTGACTGTGTGTGACTGTGTGTGACTGTGTGTGTAGGAGCTACATAAACACGTAGAGGAGGGTCTGGGTAAGACTCTGTGTGTGTGTGTGTGACTGTGTGACTGTGTGTGTAGGAGCTACATAAACACGTAGAGGAGGGTCTGGGTAAGACTCTGTGTGTGTGTGTCTATGTGACTGTGTCTATGTGTGACTGTGTGTGTGTGTGACTGTGTGTGACTGTGTGACTGTGTGTGTCTATGTGACTGTGTGTGACTGTGTGACTGTGTGTGTAGGAGCTACATAAACACGTAGAGGAGGGTCTGGGTAAGACTCTGTGTGTGTGTGTCTATGTGACTGTGTCTATGTGTGACTGTGTGTGTGTGACTGTGTGTGTGTGTGTGTGACTGTGACTGTGTGACTGTGTGTGTGTGACTGTGTGACTGTGTGTGTGTGACTGTGTGTGTGTGTGTGTCTATGTGACTGTGTCTATGTGACTGTGTGTGTAGGAGCTACATAAACACGTAGAGGAGGGTCTGGGTAAGACTCTGTGTGTGTGTGACACTGTGTGTCTATGTGACTGTGTCTATGTGTGTGTGACTGTGTGTGTAGGAGCTACATAAACACGTAGAGGAGGGTCTGGGTAAGACTCTGTGTGTGTGTGTCTATGTGACAGTGTCTATGTGTGACTGTGTCTGTGTGACTGTGTCTATGTGTGACTGTGACTGTGTGACTGTGTGTGTGTGACTGTGTGTGACTGTGTGACTGTGTGTGTAGGAGCTACATAAACACGTAGAGGAGGGTCTGGGTAAGACTCTGTGTGTGTGTGACTCTGTGTGACTGTGTGACTGTGTCTATGTGTGTGTGACTGTGTGTGTAGGAGCTACATAAACACGTAGAGGAGGGTCTGGGTAAGACTCTGTGTGTGTGTGTCTGTGTGTGTGACTGTGTGTGACTGTGTGTGTGTGTCTGTGTGTGTGTGACTGTGTGTGACTGTGTGTGTAGGAGCTACATAAACACGTAGAGGAGGGTCTGGGTAAGACTCTGTGTGTGTGTGACTCTGTGTGTCTATGTGACTGTGTCTATGTGTGTGTGACTGTGTGTGTAGGAGCTACATAAACACGTAGAGGAGGGTCTGGGTAAGACTCTGTGTGTGTGTGTCTGTGTGTGTGACTGTGTGTGACTGTGTGTGTGTGTCTGTGTGTGTGTGACTGTGTGACTGTGTGTGTGTGTGACTGTGTCTGTGTGTGTGTGTGTGACTGTGTGTGTGTGTGACTGTGTGTGTAGGAGCTACATAAACACGTAGAGGAGGGTCTGGGTAAGACTCTGTGTGTGTGTGTCTATGTGACTGTGTCTATGTGTGACTGTGACTGTGTGACTGTGTGTGTAGGAGCTACATAAACACGTAGAGGAGGGTCTGGGTAAGACTCTGTGTGTGTGTGACTCTGTGTGTCTATGTGACTGTGTCTATGTGTGTGTGACTGTGTGTGTAGGAGCTACATAAACACGTAGAGGAGGGTCTGGGTAAGACTCTGTGTGTGTGTGACTCTGTGTGTCTATGTGACTGTGTCTATGTGTGACTGTGTCTATGTGACTGTGTCTATGTGTGACTGTGACTGTGTGACTGTGTGTGTAGGAGCTACATAAACACGTAGAGGAGGGTCTGGGTAAGACTCTGTGTGTGTGTGACTCTGTGTGTCTATGTGACTGTGTCTATGTGTGTGTGACTGTGTGTGTAGGAGCTACATAAACACGTAGAGGAGGGTCTGGGTAAGACTCTGTGTGTGTGTGTCTGTGTGTGTGACTGTGTGTGACTGTGTGTGTGTGTCTGTGTGTGTGTGACTGTGTGTGACTGTGTGACTGTGTGTGTAGGAGCTACATAAACACGTAGAGGAGGGTCTGGGTAAGACTCTGTGTGTGTGTGTCTGTGTGTGTGACTGTGTGTGACTGTGTGTGTGTGACTGTGTGTGACTGTGTGACTGTGTGTGTAGGAGCTACATAAACACGTAGAGGAGGGTCTGGGTAAGACTCTGTGTGTGTGTGTCTATGTGACTGTGTCTATGTGTGACTGTGTGTGTGTGTGACTGTGTGTGTGTGTGACTGTGTGTGACTGTGTGTGTGTGTGACTGTGTCTGTGTGTGTGTGTGTGACTGTGTGTGTGTGTGACTGTGTGTGTAGGAGCTACATAAACACGTAGAGGAGGGTCTGGGTAAGACTCTGTGTGTGTGTGTCTATGTGACTGTGTCTATGTGTGACTGTGTGTGTGTGTGACTGTGTGTGTGTGTGACTGTGTGTGACTGTGTGTGTGTGTGACTGTGTCTGTGTGTGTCTATGTGACTGTGTCTATGTGACTGTGTGTGTGTGTAGGAGCTACATAAACACGTAGAGGAGGGTCTGGGTAAGACTCTGTGTGTGTGTGACTCTGTGTGTCTATGTGACTGTGTCTATGTGTGTGTGACTGTGTGTGTAGGAGCTACATAAACACGTAGAGGAGGGTCTGGGTAAGACTCTGTGTGTGTGTGACTCTGTGTGTCTATGTGACTGTGTCTATGTGTGACTGTGTCTATGTGACTGTGTCTATGTGTGACTGTGACTGTGTGACTGTGTGTGTAGGAGCTACATAAACACGTAGAGGAGGGTCTGGGTAAGACTCTGTGTGTGTGTGACTCTGTGTGTCTATGTGACTGTGTCTATGTGTGTGTGACTGTGTGTGTAGGAGCTACATAAACACGTAGAGGAGGGTCTGGGTAAGACTCTGTGTGTGTGTGTCTGTGTGTGTGACTGTGTGTGACTGTGTGTGTGTGTCTGTGTGTGTGTGACTGTGTGTGACTGTGTGACTGTGTGTGTAGGAGCTACATAAACACGTAGAGGAGGGTCTGGGTAAGACTCTGTGTGTGTGTGTCTGTGTGTGTGACTGTGTGTGACTGTGTGTGTGTGACTGTGTGTGACTGTGTGACTGTGTGTGTAGGAGCTACATAAACACGTAGAGGAGGGTCTGGGTAAGACTCTGTGTGTGTGTGTCTATGTGACTGTGTCTATGTGTGACTGTGTGTGTGTGTGACTGTGTGTGTGTGTGACTGTGTGTGACTGTGTGTGTGTGTGACTGTGTCTGTGTGTGTGTGTGTGACTGTGTGTGTGTGTGACTGTGTCCGGCAAAACAACCCCCTACCTCCTCGCGGTGCCGGACGGGCAACTCTGTCGTGGACAGTGCTGTGGGGGGAGTTCCAATTTTGATTGGCTCCTCCCCGCATGGCATATGTGTCCACCACAGGGGCTAAACGGGGGCTCTGGACGGGTGCGAGGGGCTGGTAACCCCTCCACCTTCAATTAATTACCACAAAACCACGAATTAAAGTGAAATATGTAACAACTAAGCTTGTGCCGGAGGCCCCGGGGGGCCAGGCGTCTATGACGTCTCCTGGCCAAACCCCAATTGGCGGAGCCAGGAGATTGAATACCTACCCTCGGGGCTACTCCAGAAACAACGAAAAGCCACTACGGGTGGCCACGTGGAATGTTCGAACGCTCACTGCAGAGGAGAGGCTGCCACTCCTCTGTCGGGAGCTGGACCGGTACCGCCTGGATCTATGCGGCATTCAGGAGGTCCGGTGGACCGGCTCTGGCTCCTGCCACCATGAGGGGTGGACAGTCCTCTACTCGGGGCAGCAGACTGCCAAACAACAGGGTGTGGGTCTTCTTTTGAACAAAAGAATGAAGGGGGCGTGGGAGCGTGGCGGTGAGGTGTGGGAAGCTGTAAGCCCCAGGCTACTTTGGGCTCGCCTTCCCATCAACCGGAGGCGAGGAATGGTGGTCGTGGTTACTTATGCCCCCACCGAAGATGAACATCCGTGGAGGGATGCAGGCAAAGCCGATGAGTCAGATGCCTTCTATGACCTCCTGTCACAGGTGCTGGCTAAAGTGGCCCCTCGGGATAGAGTCATCATGTTGGGTGACTTCAATGCCCGAGTTGGTCATGATACTGGCACCTGGTCTGGAGTGATTGGAGGGCATGGGCCAGATCAGCTCAATAACAACGGTAGGAGGCTGCTAGATTTTTGTGCAGCCCATGGGCTTGTAATTACCAACACGCTGTTCCGGCATCGGCGCATCCACACAACATCATGGATGCATGCCGGGTCCAAGCAAGAACATCTGCTGGACTACATAGTGACGGACCAGCGAATGCGAGCCCATGTCCTTGACACCAGGACCTACCGTGGAGCTGATCTGCCCTCTGACCATCGACTAGTCATCTGTAAGATGCGCCTGCCATTCTTCCACTCCGGTGGTGGGTGTACACCCAGGACCCCATTCCAACCTAAAGTGGCCTGGTCTCAGTTATCTGATGAAAGTTGCAAGCGAGAATTTCATCATCGCTTGCGGCTGGGATTGGCATCGTCCCCGACTCCTCCTGATGTCGAGGGTAAATGGGCGAGGTTTAGGACTGTGACTCATGCAGCTGCAATGGCTGCTTTGGGTACGCGGTCCAGACCTCCCCAGACACCCTGGATGACAGAGGAGTTGTTCAGGATGGTTGAGAAAAAGCGACAGGCCCACTGTCATCGGCTACAGAATCCCACGTCAGAGAATGAGGAGGCTTACCGCAGCCTTCGCTCGGAGGTTCGGAGAGCCGTGAGGCGCTGCAAGGATGGGTGGTGGTCGCGGGTTGCTGAGGAGATGGAGTCTGCCTCAGTGGCCCGTGATCACAAATCGCTATTTAACTCCATCAAAAAAGTAACCTGCAGCGCCACACCTATTACCATCATTAGGGGAAAAAACGGTGATCCAATTTCCGACCCCCAGGAACAGGTTCGCAGATTTGCTGAGCATTTCTGTGAGGTCCTGGGGGAGGGAAAATCCCTCAGCCAGGAAAACATCGTGGCACAAAGTGAGGATGACCCTGCTGATGCTGCGGTGCCTCAAATATTGGATGAAGTCACCCCCTGTGAGTGGCTGGCTGAGGTGCCATCTGCTGAGGAAGTATTGAAGGCGATCCGGAGTCTGAGACCAGGAAAGGCAGCGGGCAGAGATGATCTCCCAAGCGAAATGCTGAGGGAGGGTGGCGTTTGTGCACAGACTGCCCTATATGACATCATAACAACAGTCTGGACCACTGGACGGGTTCCGCAGGATTGGAAGGATGCCCTGGTGGTCCCCCTTTTTAAGAAGGGGGACCGCACAGACTGTAACAACTACAGGGGAATCTCACTCCTCAGTGTGCCGGGAAAGGTCCTGGCAAGGATTATTCAGCATCGCCTTGCCAGGCACGCTGAGGAAAGGCTTGCGGAGCCCCAATGCGGTTTCAGGAAAGGGCGGTCCTGCACAGATGCCATATTTTCTGTCCGTCTGCTACAGCAGAGGTGTAGGGAATTCCAACAAGACCTACATCTCTGCTTTATTGACCTGGTCAAGGCCTATGATACCATCAGTAGGCCTGGGCTCTGGGTCGTTCTTCGTGCTTTTGGAGTACCAGACCCTCTGCTCACGATCATTAAGGACCTTCATGATGGTGAGCGGGCCCGTGTAAAACTACGTGGCCGGGAGTCAGAGCCATTCCCTGTACACCTTGGGGTGCGACAGGGATGTCCTCTGGCTCCCACATTATTTAACATCTATTTTGACCACGTAGTTCGTGAAGCCTTCAATAGCTGTACCGGGGGAATCTCCATATGGTACAGATATAATGGGAGGCTAATCGATGCCCGGGTGCGGTCAAGGGATGGCTCCCTATTGCTCAACCACGTTATGTATGCTGATGACTTGGTAATAGCTGCTCAGTCAGAGGAGGAGTTGGAGACGCTGCTGCTGAGACTGGAGCGTGCCACTAAGAGGTGGGGCCTTACCATCAGCCCCACCAAAACTAAGCACCTGCCTGGGTATTTTGTACCATCGGACACTCCACCCCCAAAACTCCCAATCGGTGATGGGGCAGTTGTGGAGAGAGTGGAGAGTTTCCCATACCTGGGCAGTGTGCTTATGACTGGCTCCAGTTTAACAGCAGAGGTCTCACTCCGAATCAGTCGAGCAGCAATATCTTTTCATCGGTTGCGTAACGCTGTGTGGAAGCTACCTGGTCTGTCGCTCCGCACTAAGCTTCAGGTCTTCTCGGCCACGGTCATTCCCTCCCTTCTCTACGCTTGCGAAACGTGGACCCCCCTAATGGAACATCTTCGCCGGTTAGAAACATTTAGGCTGACCTGCCTACGATCCATCCTGGGTTTAACCAGACTGGATTGTGTGAGGAGCTCACAAATCCTTGAAAGATCTGGGCAGGGTCCCATCGGTGAGCTCCTCCGGCAGGCAAGGCTGCGATGGCTGGGTCATGTAGCCCGCATGCCCAGCCACCGCATGCCGAAACAGCTTTTGTTTGGCCGGATTGAGGGGGCTAAGCGGGCGCGGCACGGGCTAGAGAAGAGATGGAGTGATGTGGTACAGGAGGACGTGGAGCTGAGTGGACTTGCCGATGACTGGTACCAGCGGTGTCAAGATCGGCCTCTGTGGAGGAGGCTCGTGAAGGATGCTACTGGGCAGTTGGAGGCAGTCGCCCTCCAACAACAACGGAGGGCGGAGGAGCGACGCTCACAACAGCGAGCGGAGCGCCGGGTGGCTAAAGCACAGCAGGTTGGCACAGTAGGGGGCACAGGTGGTGCATCAGCCAGTCATCTCAGTCAGTCGACCCGTGGCACCTGGGTCTGCCCCGTGACCTCCTGCCAGCGGGCGTTCGACACTTCACGTGGCCTCAGGGTGCACATAGCCTGGCACAAGCGTCGTGGTGACGTCACCGCCACTTAGTGGCGAATGGCGGTTGTTGTTGTTGTTGTTGTTGTGTGACTGTGTGTGTAGGAGCTACATAAACACGTAGAGGAGGGTCTGGGTAAGACTCTGTGTGTGTGTGTCTATGTGACTGTGTCTATGTGTGACTGTGTGTGTGTGTGACTGTGTGTGTGTGTGACTGTGTGTGACTGTGTGTGTGTGTGACTGTGTCTGTGTGTGTCTATGTGACTGTGTCTATGTGACTGTGTGTGTGTGTAGGAGCTACATAAACACGTAGAGGAGGGTCTGGGTAAGACTCTGTGTGTGTGTGACTCTGTGTGTCTATGTGACTGTGTCTATGTGTCTATGTGTGTGTGTGTGTAGGAGCTACATAAACACGTAGAGGAGGGTCTGGGTAAGACTCTGTGTGTGTGTGTCTATGTGACTGTGTCTATGTGTGACTGTGTCTATGTGTGACTGTGACTGTGTGTGTGTGTCTGTGTGTGTGTGACTGTGTGTGACTGTGTGACTGTGTGTGTAGGAGCTACATAAACACGTAGAGGAGGGTCTGGGTAAGACTCTGTGTGTGTGTGACTGTGTGTGTGTGTCTGTGTGTGTGTGACTGTGTGTGACTGTGTGTGTAGGAGCTACATAAACACGTAGAGGAGGGTCTGGGTAAGACTCTGTGTGTGTGTGTCTGTGTGTGTGACTGTGTGTGTGTGTCTATGTGTGACTGTGACTGTGTGTGACTGTGTGTGTGTGTAGGAGCTACATAAACACGTAGAGGAGGGTCTGGGTAAGACTCTGTGTGTGTGTGACTGTGTGTGACTGTGTGTGACTGTGTGTGTGACTGTGTGTGTGTGTGACTGTGTGTGACTGTGTGTGTGTGTAGGAGCTACATAAACACGTAGAGGAGGGTCTGGGTAAGACTCTGTGTGTGTGTGACTCTGTGTGTCTATGTGACTGTGTCTATGTGTGACTGTGACTGTGTGTGTGTGTAGGAGCTACATAAACACGTAGAGGAGGGTCTGGGTAAGACTCTGTGTGTGTGTGTCTGTGTGTGTGACTGTGTGTGACTGTGTGTGTGTGTCTGTGTGTGTGTGACTGTGTGTGACTGTGTGTGTGTGTAGGAGCTACATAAACACGTAGAGGAGGGTCTGGGTAAGACTCTGTGTGTGTGTGTCTATGTGACTGTGTCTATGTGTGACTGTGTGTGTGTGTGACTGTGTGTGTGTGTGACTGTGTGACTGTGTGTGTGTGTGTCTGTGTGTGTGTGACTGTGTGTGACTGTGTGTGTGTGTAGGAGCTACATAAACACGTAGAGGAGGGTCTGGGTAAGACTCTGTGTGTGTGTGTCTGTGTGTGTGACTGTGTGTGACTGTGTGACTGTGTCTATGTGACTGTGTCTATGTGTGACTGTGTGTGTGTGTAGGAGCTACATAAACACGTAGAGGAGGGTCTGGGTAAGACTCTGTGTGTGTGTGTCTATGTGACTGTGTCTATGTGTGACTGTGTGTGACTGTGTGTGTGTGTCTGTGTGTGTGTGACTGTGTGTGACTGTGTGTGTGTGTAGGAGCTACATAAACACGTAGAGGAGGGTCTGGGTAAGACTCTGTGTGTGTGTGTCTGTGTGTGTGACTGTGTGTGACTGTGTGTGTCTGTGTGTGTGTGACTGTGTGTGACTGTGTGTGTGTGTAGGAGCTACATAAACACGTAGAGGAGGGTCTGGGTAAGACTCTGTGTGTGTGTGTCTGTGTGTGTGACTGTGTGTGACTGTGTGACTGTGTCTATGTGACTGTGTCTATGTGTGACTGTGTGTGTGTGTAGGAGCTACATAAACACGTAGAGGAGGGTCTGGGTAAGACTCTGTGTGTGTGTGTCTATGTGACTGTGTCTATGTGTGACTGTGTGTGACTGTGTGTGTGTGTCTGTGTGTGTGTGACTGTGTGTGACTGTGTGTGTGTGTAGGAGCTACATAAACACGTAGAGGAGGGTCTGGGTAAGACTCTGTGTGTGTGTGTCTGTGTGTGTGACTGTGTGTGACTGTGTGTGTGTGTCTGTGTGTGTGTGACTGTGACTGTGTGTGTGTGTAGGAGCTACATAAACACGTAGAGGAGGGTCTGGGTAAGACTCTGTGTGTGTGTGTCTATGTGACTGTGTGACTGTGTGTGTGTGTAGGAGCTACATAAACACGTAGAGGAGGGTCTGGGTAAGACTCTGTGTGTGTGTGTGTCTGTGTGTGTGACTGTGTGTGACTGTGTGTGTCTATGTGTGACTGTGACTGTGTGTGACTGTGTGTGTGTGACTGTGTCTATGTGTGTGTGACTGTGTGTGTGTGTGACTGTGTGTGACTGTGTGACTGTGTGTGTAGGAGCTACATAAACACGTAGAGGAGGGTCTGGGTAAGACTCTGTGTGTGTGTGACTGTGTGTGTGTGTCTGTGTGTGTGTGACTGTGTGTGTGTGTCTGTGTGTGTGACTGTGTGTGACTGTGTGTGTGTGTCTGTGTGTGTGTGACTGTGACTGTGTGTGTGTGTAGGAGCTACATAAACACGTAGAGGAGGGTCTGGGTAAGACTCTGTGTGTGTGTGTCTATGTGACTGTGTGACTGTGTGTGTGTGTAGGAGCTACATAAACACGTAGAGGAGGGTCTGGGTAAGACTCTGTGTGTGTGTGTCTGTGTGTGTGACTGTGTGTGACTGTGTGTGTCTATGTGTGACTGTGACTGTGTGTGACTGTGTGTGTGTGACTGTGTCTATGTGTGTGTGACTGTGTGTGTGTGTGACTGTGTGTGACTGTGTGACTGTGTGTGTAGGAGCTACATAAACACGTAGAGGAGGGTCTGGGTAAGACTCTGTGTGTGTGTGACTGTGTGTGTGTGTCTGTGTGTGTGTGACTGTGTGTGTGTGTCTGTGTGTGTGACTGTGTGTGACTGTGTGTGTGTGTAGGAGCTACATAAACACGTAGAGGAGGGTCTGGGTAAGACTCTATGTGTGTGTGACTGTGTGTGTAGGAGCTACATAAACACGTAGAGGAGGGTCTGGGTAAGACTCTGTGTGTGTGTGACTATGTGACTGTGTGTGTGTGTGACTGTGTGTGTGTGTGACTGTGTGTGTGTGTGACTGTCTGTGTGTGTGACTGTGTGTGACTGTGTGTGTGTGTCTATGTGACTGTGTGTGACTGTGTGACTGTGTGTGTGTGACTGTGTGTGACTGTGTGACTGTGTGTGTAGGAGCTACATAAACACGTAGAGGAGGGTCTGGGTAAGACTCTGTGTGTGTGTGTCTGTGTGTGTGACTGTGTGTGACTGTGTGTGTGTGTCTGTGTGTGTGACTGTGTGTGACTGTGTGTGTGTGTCTGTGTGTGTGTGACTGTGTGACTGTGTGTGTAGGAGCTACATAAACACGTAGAGGAGGGTCTGGGTAAGACTCTGTGTGTGTGTGACTGTGTGTGACTGTGTGTGACTGTGTGTGTGTGTGACTGTGTCTATGTGACTGTGTCTATGTGTGACTGTGACTGTGTGTGACTGTGTGTGTGTGTCTGTGTGTGTGTGACTGTGTGTGACTGTGTGTGTAGGAGCTACATAAACACGTAGAGGAGGGTCTGGGTAAGACTCTGTGTGTGTGTGTCTATGTGACTGTGTCTATGTGACTGTGTCTATGTGTGACTGTGTGTGACTGTGTGTGTGTGTAGGAGCTACATAAACACGTAGAGGAGGGTCTGGGTAAGACTCTGTGTGTGTGTGACTCTGTGTGTCTATGTGACTGTGTCTATGTGTGACTGTGACTGTGTGACTGTGTGTGTGTGTAGGAGCTACATAAACACGTAGAGGAGGGTCTGGGTAAGACTCTGTGTGTGTGTGTCTATGTGTGTCTATGTGACTGTGTCTATGTGTGTGTGACTGTGTCTATGTGACTGTGTCTATGTGTGACTGTGACTGTGTGACTGTGTGTGTGTGTAGGAGCTACATAAACACGTAGAGGAGGGTCTGGGTAAGACTCTGTGTGTGTGTGTCTGTGTGTGTGACTGTGTGTGACTGTGTGTGTGTGTGTGTCTGTGTGTGTGTGACTGTGTGTGTGTGACTGTGTGTGTAGGAGCTACATAAACACGTAGAGGAGGGTCTGGGTAAGACTCTGTGTGTGTGTGTCTGTGTGTGTGACTGTGTGTGACTGTGTGTGTGTGTGTGTCTGTGTGTGTGTGACTGTGTGTGTGTGACTGTGTGTGTAGGAGCTACATAAACACGTAGAGGAGGGTCTGGGTAAGACTCTGTGTGTGTGTGTCTGTGTGTGTGACTGTGTGTGACTGTGTGTGTGTGTGTGTCTGTGTGTGTGTGACTGTGTGTGTGTGACTGTGTGTGTAGGAGCTACATAAACACGTAGAGGAGGGTCTGGGTAAGACTCTGTGTGTGTGTGTCTGTGTGTGTGACTGTGTGTGACTGTGTGTGTGTGTGTGTGACTGTGTGTGTGTGACTGTGTGTGTAGGAGCTACATAAACACGTAGAGGAGGGTCTGGGTAAGACTCTGTGTGTGTGTGTGTGTGACTGTGTGTGACTGTGTGACTGTGTGTGTGTGTGTGTCTGTCTATGTGTGTGACTGTGTGTGTCTATGTAACTGTGTGTGTGTGTGACTGTGTGTGACTGTGTCTATGTGACTGTGTGTGTGTGTAGGAGCTACATAAACACGTAGAGGAGGGTCTGGGTAAGACTCTGTGTGTGTGTGTGACTGTGTGACTGTGTGTGACTGTGTGTGTGTGTGACTGTGTGTGTGTGTCTGTGTGTGTGTGACTGTGTGTGACTGTGTGTGTGTGTGACTGTGTGTGACTGTGTGTGTGTGTGTAGGAGCTACATAAACACGTAGAGGAGGGTCTGGGTAAGACTCTGTGTGTGTGTGACTCTGTGTGTCTATGTGACTGTGTCTATGTGTGTGTGACTGTGTGTGACTGTGACTGTGTGTGACTGTGTGTGACTGTGTGTGTGTGTAGGAGCTACATAAACACGTAGAGGAGGGTCTGGGTAAGACTCTGTGTGTGTGTGTGACTGTGTGTGACTGTGTGTGTAGGAGCTACATAAACACGTAGAGGAGGGTCTGGGTAAGACTCTGTGTGTGTGTGTCTGTGTGACTGTGTGTGACTGTGTGTGTGTGTGTGACTGTGTGTGTGTGACTGTGTGTGTAGGAGCTACATAAACACGTAGAGGAGGGTCTGGGTAAGACTCTGTGTGTGTGTGTCTGTGTGTGTGTGACTGTGACTGTGTGTGACTGTGTGACTGTGTGTGTGTGACTGTGTGTGACTGTGTGTGTGTGTAGGAGCTACATAAACACGTAGAGGAGGGTCTGGGTAAGACTCTGTGTGTGTGTGTCTGTGTGTGTGACTGTGTGTGACTGTGTGTGTGTGACTGTGTGTGTGTGTGACTGTGTGTGACTGTGTGACTGTGTGTGTGTGACTATGTGTCTGTGTGTGTGTGACTGTGTGTCTGTGTGTGTGTGACTGTGTGTGACTGTGACTGTGTGTAGGAGCTACATAAACACGTAGAGGAGGGTCTGGGTAAGACTCTGTGTGTGTGTGACTGTGTGTGACTGTGTGTGACTGTGTGTGTCTATGTGACTGTGACTGTGTGTGTGACTGTGTGACTGTGTGTGTAGGAGCTACATAAACACGTAGAGGAGGGTCTGGGTAAGACTCTGTGTGTGTGTGACTGTGTGTGACTGTGTGTGACTGTGTGTGTCTATGTGACTGTGACTGTGTGTGTGTGACTGTGACTGTGTGTGTGTGTAGGAGCTACATAAACACGTAGAGGAGGGTCTGGGTAAGACTCTGTGTGTGTGTGTCTGTGTGTGTGTGACTGTGTGTGACTGTGTGTGACTGTGTGACTGTGTGTGTAGGAGCTACATAAACACGTAGAGGAGGGTCTGGGTAAGACTCTGTGTGTGTGTCTATGTGACTGTGTCTATGTGTGACTGTGTGTGTGTGACTGTGTGTGACTGTGTGTGTGTGTGTCTATGTGTGACTGTGTGTGTGTGACTGTGTGTGACTGTGTGTGACTGTGTGTGTGTGTGTCTATGTGTGACTGTGTGTGTGTGTGACTGTGTGACTGTGTGTGTGTGTGTCTATGTGACTGTGTCTATGTGTGTGTGACTGTGTGTGTAGGAGCTACATAAACACGTAGAGGAGGGTCTGGGTAAGACTCTGTGTGTGTGTGTCTGTGTGTGTGTGTCTGTGTGTGTGTGACTGTGTGTGTGTGTAGGAGCTACATAAACACGTAGAGGAGGGTCTGGGTAAGACTCTGTGTGTGTGTGTGACTCTGTGTGTCTATGTGACTGTGTCTATGTGTGTGTGACTGTGTGTGTAGGAGCTACATAAACACGTAGAGGAGGGTCTGGGTAAGACTCTGTGTGTGTGTGACTGTGTGTGACTGTGTGTGTGTGTGACTGTGTGTGTGTGACTGTGTGTGTAGGAGCTACATAAACACGTAGAGGAGGGTCTGGGTAAGACTCTGTGTGTGTGACTGTGTGTGACTGTGTGTGTGTGTGACTGTGTGTGTGTGACTGTGTGTGTAGGAGCTACATAAACACGTAGAGGAGGGTCTGGGTAAGACTCTGTGTGTGTGTGACTGTGTGTGACTGTGTCTATGTGACTGTGTGACTGTGTGTGTGTGACTGTGTGTGACTGTGTGTGTGTGTAGGAGCTACATAAACACGTAGAGGAGGGTCTGGGTAAGACTCTGTGTGTGTGTGACTGTGTGTGACTGTGTGTGTGTGTGTCTGTGTGTGTGTGTGTGTGACTGTGTGTGACTGTGTGACTGTGTGTGTAGGAGCTACATAAACACGTAGAGGAGGGTCTGGGTAAGACTCTGTGTGTGACTGTGTGTGACTGTGTGTGTGTGTGACTGTGTGACTGTGTGTGACTGTGTGTGTGACTGTGTGTGACTGTGTGTGACTGTGTGTGTGTGTGACTGTGTGACTGTGTGTGTGTGTAGGAGCTACATAAACACGTAGAGGAGGGTCTGGGTAAGACTCTGTGTGTGTGTGTCTGTGTGTGTGTGTAGGAGCTACATAAACACGTAGAGGAGGGTCTGGGTAAGACTCTGTGTGTGTGTGTCTGTGTGTGTGACTGTGTGTGACTGTGTGTGTGTGACTGTGTGACTGTGTGACTGTGTGACTGTGTGTGTGTGACTGTGTGACTGTGACTGTGTGTGTAGGAGCTACATAAACACGTAGAGGAGGGTCTGGGTAAGACTCTGTGTGTGTGTGTGTCTGTGTGTGACTGTGTGTGTGTGACTGTGTCTGTGTGACTGTGTGTGACTGTGTCTATGTGTGACTGTGACTGTGTGTGTAGGAGCTACATAAACACGTAGAGGAGGGTCTGGGTAAGACTCTGTGTGTGTGTGACTGTGTGTGACTGTGTGTGACTGTGTGTGTGTGTGTGTGACTGTGTGTGACTGTGTGTGTAGGAGCTACATAAACACGTAGAGGAGGGTCTGGGTAAGACTCTGTGTGTGTGTGACTCTGTGTGTCTATGTGACTGTGTCTATGTGTGTGTGACTGTGTGTGTAGGAGCTACATAAACACGTAGAGGAGGGTCTGGGTAAGACTCTGTGTGTGTGTGACTCTGTGTGTCTATGTGACTGTGTCTATGTGTGTGTGACTGTGTGTGACTGTGTCTGTGTGACTGTGTGACTGTGTGTGTGTGTGTGACTGTGTGTGACTGTGTGTGTAGGAGCTACATAAACACGTAGAGGAGGGTCTGGGTAAGACTCTGTGTGTGTGTGTGACTCTGTGTGACTGTGTGTGTGTGTGACTGTGTGTGTGTGTCTGTGTGTGTGACTGTGTGTGACTGTGTGTGTGTGACTGTGTCTATGTGTGTGTGACTGTGACTGTGTGACTGTGTAGGAGCTACATAAACACGTAGAGGAGGGTCTGGGTAAGACTCTGTGTGTGTGTGACTCTGTGTGTCTATGTGACTGTGTCTATGTGACTGTGTCTATGTGTGACTGTGTCTGTGTGACTGTGTCTATGTGTGACTGTGACTGTGTGACTGTGTGTGTAGGAGCTACATAAACACATAGAGGAGGGTCTGGGTAAGACTCTGTGTGTGTGTGACTCTGTGTGTCTATGTGACTGTGTCTATGTGTGTGTGACTGTGTGTGTAGGAGCTACATAAACACGTAGAGGAGGGTCTGGGTAAGACTCTGTGTGTGTGTGTGACTGTGTGTGTGTGACTGTGTGTGACTGTGTGTGTGTGTGACTGTGTCTGTGTGTGTGTGTGTGACTGTGTGTGTGTGTGACTGTGTGTGTAGGAGCTACATAAACACGTAGAGGAGGGTCTGGGTAAGACTCTGTGTGTGTGTGTGACTGTGTGTGTGTGACTGTGTGTGACTGTGTGTGTGTGTGACTGTGTCTGTGTGTGTGTGTGTGACTGTGTGTGTGTGTGACTGTGTGTGTAGGAGCTACATAAACACGTAGAGGAGGGTCTGGGTAAGACTCTGTGTGTGTGTGTGTGACTGTGTGTGTGTGTAGGAGCTACATAAACACGTAGAGGAGGGTCTGGGTAAGACTCTGTGTGTGTGTGTGTGTGACTGTGTGTGACTGTGTGTGTGTGTGACTGTGTCTGTGTGTGTGTGACTGTGTGTGTAGGAGCTACATAAACACGTAGAGGAGGGTCTGGGTAAGACTCTGTGTGTGTGTGTCTGTGTGTGTGTCTATGTGTGACTGTGTGTGTGTGTCTATGTGACTGTGTCTATGTGTGTGTGACTGTGTGTGTAGGAGCTACATAAGCACGTAGAGGAGGGTCTGGGTAAGACTCTGTGTGTGTGTGTCTATGTGACTGTGTGTCTGTGTGTGTGTGACTGTGTGTGACTGTGTGTGTGTGTAGGAGCTACATAAACACGTAGAGGAGGGTCTGGGTAAGACTCTGTGTGTGTGTGACTGTGTGTGTGTGTGACTGTGTGTGTGTGTGACTGTGTGTGACTGTGTGTGTGTGTAGGAGCTACATAAACACGTAGAGGAGGGTCTGGGTAAGACTCTGTGTGTGTGTGACTGTGTGTGTGTGACTGTGTGTGTGTGTGTGACTGTGTGTGACTGTGTCTGTGTGTGTGTGACTGTGTGTGTAGGAGCTACATAAACACGTAGAGGAGGGTCTGGGTAAGACTGTGTGTGTGTGTGTGTCTATGTGACTGTGTGTGTGTGTGTGACTGTGTGTGTGTGTGACTGTGTGTGTGTGTGACTGTGTGTGACTGTGTGTGTAGGAGCTACATAAACACGTAGAGGAGGGTCTGGGTAAGACTCTGTGTGTGTGTGTGACTGTGTCTATGTGACTGTGTGTGTGTGTGTGACTGTGTGTGTGTGACTGTGTGACTGTGTGTGTGTGTGACTGTGTCTATGTGACTGTGTGTGTGTGTGTGACTGTGTCTATGTGACTGTGTGACTGTGTGACTGTGTGTAGGAGCTACATAAACACGTAGAGGAGGGTCTGGGTAAGACTCTGTGTGTGACTGTGACTGTGTGTGACTGTGTGTCTGTGTGTGTGTCTATGTGTGTGTGACTGTGTGACTGTGTGTAGGAGCTACATAAGCACGTAGAGGAGGGTCTGGGTAAGACTCCGTGTGTGTGTGTGTGACTGTGTGTGTGTCTGTGTGTCTATGTGACTGTGACTGTGTGTAGGAGCTACATAAACACGTAGAGGAGGGTCTGGGTAAGACTCTGTGTGTGTGTGTGTGTGACTGTGTGTGTGTGTCTGTGTGTGTGACTGTGTGTGACTGTGTGTGTAGGAGCTACATAAACACGTAGAGGAGGGTCTGGGTAAGACTCTGTGTGTGTGTGTGTGTCTGTGTGTGTGTGTGACTGTGTGTGACTCTGTGTGTCTATGTGACTGTGTCTATGTGTGTGTGACTGTGTGTGTAGGAGCTACATAAACACGTAGAGGAGGGTCTGGGTAAGACTCTGTGTGTGTGTGACTGTGTGTGTGTGACTGTGTGACTGTGTGTGTGTGACTGTGTGTGTAGGAGCTACATAAACACGTAGAGGAGGGTCTGGGTAAGACTCTGTGTGTGTGTGTCTGTGTGTGTGTGTCTATGTGACTGTGTGTGTGTGTCTGTGTGTGTGTGTGTGACTGTGTGTGACTGTGTGTGTAGGAGCTACATAAACACGTAGAGGAGGGTCTGGGTAAGACTCTGTGTGTGTGTGTGACTGTGTGTCTATGTGACTGTGTCTGTGTGTCTGTGTGTGTGTGTGTGACTGTGTGTGTGTGTAGGAGCTACATAAACACGTAGAGGAGGGTCTGGGTAAGACTCTGTGTGTGTGTGACTCTGTGTGTCTATGTGACTGTGTCTATGTGTGTGTGACTGTGTGTGTAGGAGCTACATAAACACGTAGAGGAGGGTCTGGGTAAGACTCTGTGTGACTGTGTGTGTGACTGTGTGTGACTGTGTGTCTATGTGACTGTGTGTGTAGGAGCTACATAAACACGTAGAGGAGGGTCTGGGTAAGACTCTGTGTGTGTGTGTCTGTCTGTGTGTGACTGTGTGACTGTGTGTGACTGTGTCTATGTGTCTATGTGTGTGTGTCTGTGTGTGTGTGACTGTGTGTGTGTGTAGGAGCTACATAAACACGTAGAGGAGGGTCTGGGTAAGACTCTGTGTGTGTGTGTGTGACTGTGTGTGTGTGTCTCTGTGTGTCTATGTGACTGTGTCTATGTGTCTATGTGTGTGTGTGTGTAGGAGCTACATAAACACGTAGAGGAGGGTCTGGGTAAGACTCTGTGTGTGTGTGTGTGTCTGTGTGTGTGTGTGTGTGTGTCTGTGTGTGTGTCTATGTGTGTGTGACTGTGTGTGTAGGAGCTACATAAACACGTAGAGGAGGGTCTGGGTAAGACTCTGTGTCTGTGTGTGTGACTGTGTGTGACTGTGACTGTGTGACTGTGTGTAGGAGCTACATAAACACGTAGAGGAGGGTCTGGGTAAGACTCTGTGTGTGTGTGACTGTGTGTGACTGTGTGTGACTGTGTGTGTGTGTGACTGTGTGTGTGTGACTGTGTGACTGTGTGACTGTGTGTGTGTGACTGTGTGTGTGTGACTGTGTGTGTGTGTGACTGTGTGACTGTGTGTGTAGGAGCTACATAAACACGTAGAGGAGGGTCTGGGTAAGACTCTGTGTGTGTGTGTCTATGTGACTGTGTGTGACTGTGTGTGACTGTGTGTGTGACTGTGTGTGTGTGTGTGTGACTGTGTGTGTAGGAGCTACATAAACACGTAGAGGAGGGTCTGGGTAAGACTCTGTGTGTGTGTGTCTATGTGACTGTGTGTGACTGTGTGTGACTGTGTGTGTGACTGTGTGTGTGTGTGACTGTGTGTGTAGGAGCTACATAAACACGTAGAGGAGGGTCTGGGTAAGACTCTGTGTGTGTGTGTCTATGTGACTGTGTGTGACTGTGTGTGACTGTGTGTGTGACTGTGTGTGTGTGTGACTGTGTGTGTAGGAGCTACATAAACACGTAGAGGAGGGTCTGGGTAAGACTCTGTGTGTGTGTGACTGTGTGTGACTGTGTGTGACTGTGTGTGTGTGTGTGACTGTGTGTGTGACTGTGTGTGTGTGACTGTGTGTCTATGTGACTGTGTGTAGGAGCTACATAAACACGTAGAGGAGGGTCTGGGTAAGACTCTGTGTGTGTGTGACTGTGTGTGACTGTGTGTGTGTGTCTATGTGACTGTGACTGTGTGTGTGTGTCTATGTGACTGTGTGTGTGTGTGACTGTGTGTGTCTATGTGTCTATGTGTGACTGTGTGTGTGTGTAGGAGCTACATAAACACGTAGAGGAGGGTCTGGGTAAGACTCTGTGTGTGTGTGACTGTGTGTGACTGTGTCTATGTGTGACTGTGTGTGTGTGTGACTGTGTGACTGTGTGTGTCTATGTGTGACTGTGTGTAGGAGCTACATAAACACGTAGAGGAGGGTCTGGGTAAGACTCTGTGTGTGTGTGTCTATGTGACTGTGTGTGACTGTGTGTGACTGTGTGTGTGACTGTGTGTGTGTGTGACTGTGTGTGTAGGAGCTACATAAACACGTAGAGGAGGGTCTGGGTAAGACTCTGTGTGTGTGTGACTGTGTGTGACTGTGTGTGACTGTGTGTGTGTGTGTGACTGTGTGTGTGACTGTGTGTGTGTGACTGTGTGTCTATGTGACTGTGTGTAGGAGCTACATAAACACGTAGAGGAGGGTCTGGGTAAGACTCTGTGTGTGTGTGACTGTGTGTGACTGTGTGTGTGTGTCTATGTGACTGTGACTGTGTGTGTGTGTCTATGTGACTGTGTGTGTGTGTGACTGTGTGTGTCTATGTGTCTATGTGTGACTGTGTGTGTGTGTAGGAGCTACATAAACACGTAGAGGAGGGTCTGGGTAAGACTCTGTGTGTGTGTGACTGTGTGTGACTGTGTCTATGTGTGACTGTGTGTGTGTGTGACTGTGTGACTGTGTGTGTCTATGTGTGACTGTGTGTAGGAGCTACATAAACACGTAGAGGAGGGTCTGGGTAAGAAACTCGCCAGCCGCTGCTCCAACGGCGTGGCAGAGGCACTGCACAGAACCCAGAGCGACCTCATTGGTGGGTGGGTGGGTGGTGGGTGGGTGGGTGGGTGAGTGAGTGAGTGGGTGGGTGGGTGGGTGGGTGGGTGGGTGGGTGAGTGGGTGAGTGGGTGAGTGGGTGGGTGAGTGGGTGAGTGGGTGGGTGAGTGAGTGTGTGAGTGGGTGAGTGAGTGAGTGAGTGTGTGAGTGGGTGAGTGAGTGAGTGAGTGTGTGAGTGGGTGAGTGAGTGAGTGGATGGGTGAGTGAGTGGGTGAGTGGGTGAGTGAGTGAGTGGGTGAGTGAGTGGGTCAGTGAGTGGGTGGGTGAGTGGGTGAGTGAGTGGGTGGGTGGGTGAGTGAGTGAGTGGGTGAGTGAGTGAGTGGGTGAGTGGGTGGGTGGGTGAGTGGGTGAGTGAGTGGGTGAGTGAGTGAGTGGGTGAGTGAGTGAGTGAGTGGGTGAGTGAGTGAGTGGGTGGGTGGGTGAGTGAGTGAGTGGGTGGGTGAGTGGGTGGGTGGGTGAGTGAGTGAGTGAGTGGGTGAGTGGGTGAGTGAGTGGGTGAGTGGGTGAGTGGGTGAGTGAGTGGGTGAGTGAGTGAGTGGGTGAGTGGGTGGGTGAGTGGGTGAGTGAGTGGGTGAGTGAGTGAGTGAGTGGGTGAGTGAGTGAGTGGGTGGGTAGGTGGGTGAGTGAGTGAGTGGGTGGGTGAGTGGGTGGGTGAGTGGGTGGGTGGGTGAGTGGGTGAGTGACTGAGTGGGTGAGTGACTGAGTGGGTGAGTAACTGACTGACTGACTGACTGAGTGACTGTCTGACTGACTAATTGACTGACTGACTGTCTGTGTGACTGCGTGACTGACTGACTGAGTGACTGACTGACTGAGTGACTGTCTGACTGACTGACTGACTGTCTGTGTGACTGACTACCTGACTGACTGTATAAATATTTCTCCCCCTACCCCACCAGACAGCATGACTCCGCTGCTGCCCATCTCCGCCCGCGAGACCCTCACAGCCACAGCCACCGCCACCGCCGCCGAAGGAGGTGGAGGAGGAGGTGGAGGAGGAGGTGGAGGAGGTGGAGGAGGAGGAGGGGCGGCAGGGGGGGGTCTCCCACCACGGCGGCTCCCTCCCTACTTTGCGCTGAGCTACGAGCTCAACTGTGAGCGGCTGTGCTCATCCTTCCAGGAGGATGTGGACTTCCGGTTCTCGCTGGGCTGGGCGGCCCTGGTGGGGCGATTCCTGGGGCCTCGTGGCGCTCACCACACCCTCACCGGAGGGGAGCAGCAGGTGAGGGGCCGCTCACCAGCTCGCTCACCAGCTCGCTCACTCAACCACTCACTCACCCAACCACTCACTCACCCACTCACTCACCCACTCACTCACCACTCACCCACACACTCACACACTCACACACTCACCCACCCACCCACCCACTCACTCACTCACTCACCACTCACCCACTCACTCACTCACTCACCCACTCACCCACTCACCCAACCACTCACCCACCCACCCACTCACTCACCCACTCACTCACTCACCCAACCACTCACTCACTCACTCACCCGACCACTCACCCACTCACTCACCCACACACTCACTCACTCACTCACCACTCACTCACCCAACCACTCACCCACTCACCACTCACTCACCCACCCACTCACCCAACCACTCACCCACTCACCACTCACTCACCCACCCACTCACCCAACCACTCACCCAACCACTCACTCGCTCACTCACTCACCCAACCACTCACTCACCCACCCACTCACCCAACCACTCACTCACCCACTCACTCACTCACCCAACCACTCGCTCACCAGCTCGCTCACCAGCTCGCTCGCTCACTCACCCACCCACCCACTCACCCACTCACTCACTCACTCACCCACTCACCCACTCACTCACTCACCCACCCACCCACTCACCCACCCACCCACCCACTCACTCACTCACCCACCCACCCACTCACTCACTCACCCACTCACCCACTCACCCACTCACTCACCCACTCACTCACTCACCCACCCACCCACTCACTCACCCACCCACCCACCCACCCACTCACTCACCCACCCACCCACTCACTCACTCACCCACTCACCCACTCACTCACTCACCCACCCACCCACTCACTCACCCACCCACCCACTCACTCACTCACCCACTCACCCACTCACCCACTCACTCACTCACCCACCCACCCACTCACTCACCCACCCACCCACCCACTCACTCACCCACCCACCCACTCACTCACCCACCCACCCACCCACTCACTCACCCACCCACTCACCCACACACCCACTCACCCACCCACCCACCCACTCACTCACCCACCCACCCACCCACCCACTCACCCACCCACCCACCCACTCACTCACTCACTCACCACTCACCCACTCACTCACTCACTCACCCACTCACCCACTCACCCAACCACTCACCCACCCACCCACTCACTCACCCACTCACTCACTCACCCAACCACTCACTCACTCACTCACCCGACCACTCACCCACTCACTCACCCACACACTCACTCACTCACTCACCACTCACTCACCCAACCACTCACCCACTCACCACTCACTCACCCACCCACTCACCCAACCACTCACCCACTCACCACTCACTCACCCACCCACTCACCCAACCACTCACCCAACCACTCACTCGCTCACTCACTCACCCAACCACTCACTCACCCACCCACTCACCCAACCACTCACTCACCCACTCACTCACTCACCCAACCACTCGCTCACCAGCTCGCTCACCAGCTCGCTCGCTCACTCACCCACCCACCCACTCACCCACTCACTCACTCACTCACCCACTCACCCACTCACTCACTCACCCACCCACCCACTCACCCACCCACCCACCCACTCACTCACTCACCCACCCACCCACTCACTCACTCACCCACTCACCCACTCACCCACTCACTCACCCACTCACTCACTCACCCACCCACCCACTCACTCACCCACCCACCCACCCACCCACTCACTCACCCACCCACCCACTCACTCACTCACCCACTCACCCACTCACTCACTCACCCACCCACCCACTCACTCACCCACCCACCCACTCACTCACTCACCCACTCACCCACTCACCCACTCACTCACTCACCCACCCACCCACTCACTCACCCACCCACCCACCCACTCACTCACCCACCCACCCACTCACTCACCCACCCACCCACCCACTCACTCACCCACCCACTCACCCACACACCCACTCACCCACCCACCCACCCACTCACTCACCCACCCACCCACCCACTCACCCACCCACCCGCCCGCTCACTCACCCACCCACTCACCCACTCACCCACTCACCCACCCACCCACTCACTCACCCACCCACCCACCCACTCACCCACCCACTCACTCACTCACCCACCCACCCACCCACTCACTCACCCACCCACCCACTCACTCACCCACCCACCCACCCACTCACTCACCCACCCACTCACCCACACACCCACTCACCCACCCACCCACCCACTCACTCACCCACCCACCCACCCACTCACCCACCCACCCGCCCGCTCACTCACCCACCCACTCACCCACTCACCCACTCACCCACCCACCCACTCACTCACCCACCCACCCACTCACCCACCCACTCACTCACTCACCCACTCACCCACTCACTCACCCATTCACCCACCCACCCACCCACTCACCCACCCACTGACCCACCCACTCACCCACTAACTCACTCACTCACCCACTCACCCACCCACTCACCCACCCACCCACCCACTCACCCACCCACTGACCCACCCACTCACTCACTCACTCACCCACCCACTCACTCACCCACCCACTCACTCACTCACCCACTCACTCACTCACTCACCCACCCACTCACTCACCCACCCACTCACTCACTCACCCACTCACTCACTCACTCACCCACCCACTCACTCACCCACCCACTCACTCACTCACCCACTCACTCACCCACTCACTCACCCACTCACTCACTCACCCACTCACTCACCCACCCACCCACCCACTCACCCACTCACCCACCCACTCACCCACCCACCCACTCACCCACCCACCAACCCACCCACCCACCCACCCCTGTGTGTGTAACCATAGCAACCGGCCTCTTCGTGACCTCCCCCCAGGTCCCGCGGCCCCTCCCCCTGACCCCGCTGCTCCCCGTGGGGGGGGGCGTGGGGGGGTGCGTGGGGGGGGGCTCCATGACGCAGCAGGAGGAGCTGATGGTCTCCATGGTGACGGGGGTCGCCGCACTCACCTCACGCACTTCCATGGGGGTGCTTGTCATCGGGGGGGTGGTGAGTGGGGGGGGGGAGTGGTGGGGGGGTGGGGGTGGGGGTGGGGGGGTGGTGAGTGGTGGGTGGGGGGGTGAGTGAGTGGGTGGGTGAGTGAGTGGGGGGGTGAGTGGGGGGGTGGGTGGGTGGTGTACTGTGTGTGTACTGTGTGTGTGTGTAGTGTGTACTGTGTGTGTACTGTGTGTGTGTACTGTGTGTGTGTACTGTGTGTGTACTGTGTGTACTGTGTGTACTGTGTGTGTACTGTGTGTGTGTGTACTGTGTGTGTGTGTGTACTGTGTGTGTACTGTGTGTGTACTGTGTGTGTACTGTGTGTGTGTGTGTACTGTGTGTGTACTGTGTGTGTGTACTGTGTGTGTGTACTGTGTGTGTACTGTGTGTACTGTGTGTGTGTGTGTACTGTGTGTGTACTGTGTGTGTGTGTGTACTGTGTGTACTGTGTGTGTGTACTGTGTGTACTGTGTGTGTACTGTGTGTACTGTGTGTACTGTGTGTGTGTACTGTGTGTGTACTGTGTGTACTGTGTGTGTGTACTGTGTGTGTACTGTGTGTGTGTGTACTGTGTGTGTACTGTGTGTGTACTGTGTGTGTAGGTGTGTGTGTACTGTGTGTGTGTACTGTGTGTGTGTGTACTGTGTGTACTGTGTGTGTACTGTGTGTGTACTGTGTGTGTACTGTGTGTGTACTGTGTGTGTGTACTGTGTGTACTGTGTGTGTACTGTGTGTATTGTGTGTGTACTGTGTGTGTACTGTGTGTATTGTGTGTGTACTGTGTGTGTGTACTGTGTGTACTGTGTGTGTACTGTGTGTGTACTGTGTGTGTGTGTACTGTGTGTGTACTGTGTGTACTGTGTGTGTGTACTGTGTGTACTGTGTGTGTACTGTGTGTACTGTGTGTGTGTACTGTGTGTGTACTGTGTGTGTGTACTGTGTGTGTACTGTGTGTGTACT
The DNA here is from genome assembly GCF_048934315.1 of Petromyzon marinus. Taxonomy (NCBI): domain Eukaryota; kingdom Metazoa; phylum Chordata; class Hyperoartia; order Petromyzontiformes; family Petromyzontidae; genus Petromyzon; species Petromyzon marinus. Next base: position 4,139,625 of record NC_133741.1, on the reverse strand, counting down.
GTGTGTGTACTGTGTGTGTGTGTACTGTGTGTGTACTGTGTGTGTGTGTACTGTGTGTGTACTGTGTGTGTACTGTGTGTGTGTACTGTGTGTGTACTGTGTGTGTGTACTGTGTGTACTGTGTGTGTGTACTGTGTGTACTGTGTGTGTACTGTGTGTACTGTGTGTGTGTACTGTGTGTGTACTGTGTGTGTGTACTGTGTGTGTACTGTGTGTGTACTGTGTGTGTGTGTACTGTGTGTGTACTGTGTGTGTACTGTGTGTGTGTACTGTGTGTGTACTGTGTGTGTACTGCGTGTGTGTGTACTGTGTGTGTACTGTGTGTGTGTGTACTGTGTGTGTGTACTGTGTGTGTGTACTGTGTGTGTGTACTGTGTGTGTACTGTGTGTGTGTACTGTGTGTGTATACTGTGTGTGTACTGTGTGTGTACTGTGTGTGTGTGTACTGTGTGTGTACTGTGTGTACTGTGTGTGTGCTGTGTGTGTACTGTGTGTGTACTGTGTGTGTACTGTGTGTGTACTGTGTGTGTGTACTGTGTGTGTACTGTGTGTGTGTACTGTGTGTGTGTACTGTGTGTGTACTGTGTGTGTACTGTGTGTGTGTGTGTACTGTGTGTGTACTGTGTGTGTGTACTGTGTGTGTACTGTGTGTGTACTGTGTGTGTACTGTGTGTGTGTGTGTACTGTGTGTGTGTACTGTGTGTGTACTGTGTGTGTACTGTGTGTGTACTGTGTGTACTGTGTGTGTGTACTGTGTGTGTACTGTGTGTGTACTGTGTGTGTGTACTGTGTGTGTGTACTGTGTGTGTACTGTGTGTGTACTGTGTGTGTGTACTGTGTGTGTGTGTGTACTGTGTGTGTACTGTGTGTACTGTGTGTGTACTGTGTGTGTGTGTGTACTGAGTGTGTACTGTGTGTGTGTACTGTGTGTGTACTGTGTGTGTACTGTGTGTGTGTACTGTGTGTACTGTGAGTGTGTGTGTACTGTGTGTGTACTGTGTGTGTACTGTGTGTGTACTGTGTGTGTGTACTGTGTGTGTGTACTGTGTGTGTACTGTGTGTGTACTGTGTGTGTGTATACTGTGTGTACTGTGTGTACTGTGTGTGTGTACTGTGTGTGTACTGTGTGTGTACTGTGTGTGTGTGTACTGTGCGTGTACTGTGCGTGTACTGTGTGTGTGTACTGTGTGTACTGTGTGTGTACTGTGTGTGTGTACTGTGTGTGTGTACTGTGTGTACTGTGTGTGTACTGTGTGTGTGTACTGTGTGTGTGTACTGTGTGTACTGTGTGTGTACTGTGTGTGTACTGTGTGTACTGTGTGTACTGTGTGTGTACTGTGTGTGTACTGTGTGTGTACTGTGTGTACTGTGTGTGTACTGTGTGTGTACTGTGTGTGTGTAGGTGTGGAAGGCGGTAGGCTGGAGGCTGATCGCCCTGTCGCTAGGCCTCTACGGGCTCCTCTATGTCTACGAGCGGCTGACGTGTACTGTGTGTGTACTGTGTGTGTCATGTGTGTGTACTGTGTGTGTACTGTGTGTACTGTGTAGGTGTGGAAGGCGGTAGGCTGGAGGCTGATCGCCCTGTCGCTAGGCCTCTATGGGCTCCTCTATGTCTACGAGCGGCTGACGTGGACTGTGTGTGTACTGTGTGTGTGTACTGTGTGTGTACTGTGTGTGTACTGTGTGTGTACTGTGTGTGTACTGTGTGTGTACTGTGTGTGTACTGTGTGTACTGTGTGTGTGTAGGTGTGGAAGGCGGTGGGATGGAGGCTGATCGCCCTGTCGCTAGGCCTCTACGGGCTCCTCTATGTCTACGAGCGGCTGACGTGTACTGTGTGTGTACTGTGTGTGTACTGTGTGTGTACTGTGTGTGTAGGTGTGGAAGGCGGTAGGCTGGAGACTGATCGCCCTGTCGCTAGGCCTTTACGGGCTCCTCTATGTCTACGAGCGGCTGACGTGTACTGTGTGTGTACTGTGTGTGTACTGTGTGTGTACTGTGTGTGTGTAGGTGTGGAAGGCGGTGGGATGGAGGCTGATCGCCCTGTCGCTAGGCCTCTACGGGCTCCTCTATGTCTACGAGCGGCTGACGTGGACCTCGCGTGCCAAGGAGCGTGCCTTCAAGCGCCAGTTCGTGGACTACGCTGCCGACAAGCTCCACATGCTGGTCAGCTTCACCGGGGCCAACTGCAGCCACCAGGTCCAGCAGTGAGTAGCGCACTGGGGGGGGGTGACGTGTGTGTGTGTGGACGTGTGTGTGTGTGTACGTGTGTGTGTACTGTGTGGGTGTGTACGTGTGTGTGTGGGTGTGTGTGGGTGTACGTGTGTGTGTGTACGTACGTGTGTGTACGTGTACTGTGTGGGTGTGTGTGTGTGTGTGTGGGTGTACGTGTGTGTGTGTACGTACGTGTGTGTGTGGGTGTGTACTGTGTGTGTACGTGTGTGTGTGTACTGTGTGTGTGTACTGTGTGTGTGTGTGTACGTGTGTGTGTATGTGTGTGTGTGTGTACGTGTGTGTGTGTACTGTGTGGGTGTGTACGTGTGTGTGTGTGTACTGTGTGTGTGTGTACGTGTGTGTGTGTACGTACGTGTGTGTGTGTACTTGTGTGTGTGTGTACGTGTGTGTGTGTACTGTGTGTGTGTACATGTGTGTGTGTGTGGGTGTACGTGTGTGTGTGTGTACGTGTGTGTGTGTTCGTACGTGTGTGTGTGTGTGTACTGTGTGTGTGTACTGTGTGTGTGTGTACTTGTGTGTGTGTGTGTGTACTGTGTGTGTGTGTGTACGTGTGTGTGTGTACGTACGTGTGTGTGTGTGTGTACTGTGTGTGTGTACTGTGTGTGTGTGTGTATGTGTGTGTACGTGTGTGTGTGTGTGTATACTGTGTGTGTGTGTACGTGTGTGTGTGTGGGTGTGTGTGTACGTGTGTGTGTGTACTGTGTGTGTGTGCTGTGTGTGTACGTGTGTGTGTGGACGTGTGTGTGTACGTGTGTGTGTGTACGTGTGTGTGTACGTGTGTGTGTGTATGTGTACGTGTGTGTGTACTGTGTGTGTGTACGTGTTTGTGTGTGTGTGTACGTGTGTGTGTCACGTGTGTGTGTACTGTGTGTGTGGGTGTGTGTGTGTGTACGTGTGTGTGTACTGTGTGTGTGTGTGTACGTGTGTGTGTGTGTACTGTGTGTGTGTGGGTGTGTGTGTACGTGTGTGTGGACGTGTGTGTGTGCACGTGTGTGTGTGTACTGTGTGGGTGTGTGTACGTGTGTGTGTGTGTGTGTACGTGTGTGTGTACGTGTGTGTGTGTGTACTTGTGTGTGTGTACCTGTATGTGTACTTGTGTGTACGTGTGTGTGTACGTGTGTGTACGTGTGTGTGTGTACGTGTGTGTGTGTGTACTGTGTGTGTGTGTGTGTACGTGTGTGTGTGTACTTGTGTACATGTGTGTGTGTACTGTGTGTGTGTACGTGTGTACGTGTGTGTGTGTGTGTGTACGTGTGTGTGTGTGTACGTGTGTGTGTGTGTGTGTACGTGTGTGTGTGTACGTGTGTGTGTGTACTTGTGTGTGTGTGTACGTGTGTGTGTGTACGTGTGTGTGTGTGTACGTACGTGTGTGTGTGTGTACGTGTGTGTGTACGTGTGTGTGTGTGTACGTGTGTGAACGTGTGTGTGTGTGTACGTGTGTGTGTGTACGTGTGTGTGTGTGTACGTGTGTGTGTGTACGTGTGTGTGTGTGTACTTGTGTGTGTGTACCTGTGTGTGTGTACTTGTGTGTACGTGTGTGTGTACGTGTGTGTGTACTTGTGTGTACGTGTGTGTGTGTACGTGTGTGTGTGTACGTGTATGTGTGTACGTGTGTACGTGTATGTGTGTACGTGTGTACGTGTGTGTACGTGTGTGTACGTGTGTGTACTGTGTGTGTGTGTACGTGTGTGTGTACGTGTGTGTGTGTGTACTGTGTGGGTGTGTGTGTACGTGTGTGTACGTGTGTGTGTGTACTGTGTGGGTGTGTGTACGTGTGTGTGTGTGTGTGCTGTGTGTGTGTACTGTGTGGGTGTGTGTGTGTGTGTGCTGTGTGTGTGTACTGTGTGGGTGTGTGTACGTGTGTGTGTACGTGTGTGTGTGTACGTACGTGTGTGTACGTGTGTGTGTGTACGTACGTGTGTGTGTACGTGTGTGTGTACGTACGTGTGTGTGTACGTGTGTGTGTGTACGTACGTGTGTGTGTACGTGTGTGTGTACGTGTGTGTGTGTGTGTACGTGTGTGTGTGTACGTGTGTGTGTGAACGTGTGTGTGTGTGTGTACGTGTGTGTGTGTACGTGTGTGTGTGTGTGTACTTGTGTGTGTGTACCTGTGTGTGTGTACCTGTGTGTGTGTACTTGTGTGTACGTGTGTGTGTACGTGTGTGTGTGTACGTGTATGTGTGTACGTGTGTGTACGTGTGTGTCTGTGTGTGTACGTGTGTGTCTGTGTGTGTACGTGTGTGTACTGTGTGTGTGTGTACGTGTGTGTGTACGTGTGTGTGTGTGTACTGTGTGGGTGTGTGTGTACGTGTGTGTACTGTGTGTGTGTACTGTGTGTGTGTGTACGTGTGTGTGTGTACGTGTGTGTGTGTGTACTGTGTGGGTGTGTGTACATGTGTGTGTGTGTGTACGTGTGTGTGTGGGTGTGTGTACGTGTGTGTGTGTGTGTGTACGTATGTGTACGTGTGTGTGTGCACGTGTGTGTGTGCGTGTACGTGTGTGTGTACTGTGTGTGTGCACGTGTGCGTGTACTGTGTGTGTGTGCGTGTGTGTACGTGTGTGTACGTGTGTGTGTGTACATGCGTGTGTGCGTGTGTGTGCGTGTGTGTACGTGTGTGTGTGTGCGTGTGTGTGCGTGTGTACGTGTGTGCGTGTGTACGTGTGTGTGTGTGCGTGTGTGTGTGTACGTGTGTGTACGTGTGTGTGTGTACGTGTGTGTGCGTATGTGTGTGTGTACGTGTGTGTGTGTGTGCGTGCGTGTGTGTGTGTGTGTACGTGTATGTGTGCGTGTGTGTGTGTGTACGTGTGTGTGTCTGTACTGTGTGTGTACTGTGTATGTACTGTGTGTGTGTACTGTGTGTGTACTGTGTGTGTGTACTGTGTGTGTACTGTGTGTACTGTGTGTGTGTACTGTGTGTACTGTGTGTGTACTGTGTGTGTACTGTGTGTGTGTACTGTGTATGTACATGTACTGTGTGTGTACTGTGTGTGTACTGTGTGTGTACTGTGTGTATGTACTGTGTGTACTGTGTGTACTGTGTGTGTCCTGTGTGTATGTACTGTGTGTGTACTGTGTGTGTACTGTATGTGTACTGTGTGTGTGCACTGTGTGTACTGTGTGTGTACTGTGTGTGTATGTACATGTACTGTGTGTACTGTGTACTGTGTGTATGTACATGTACTGTGTGTGTACTGTGTGTGTGTACTGTGTGTACTGTGTGTGTATGTACATGTACTGTGTGTGTACTGTGTGTGTGTGTACTGTGTGTGTGTACTGTGTATACTGTGTGTGTGTACTGTGTGTGTACTGTGTGTGTATGTACATGTACTGTGTGTACTGTGTGTGTGTACTGTGTGTGTACTGTGTGTGTGTACTGTGTGTGTGTACTGTGTGTGTACTGTGTACATGTACTGTGTGTGCTGTGTGTGTGTGTACTGTGTGTGTGTACTGTGTGTACTGTGTGTGTGCTGTGTGTGTGTACTGTGTGTGTGTACTGTGTGTGTGTACTATGTGTGTACTGTGTGTACTGTGTGTGTACTGTATGTACTGTGTGTACTGTGTGTACTGTATGTACTGTGTGTACTGTGTGTGTACTGTATGTACTGTGTGTACTGTGTGTACTGTGTGTGTACTGTATGTACTGTGTGTACTGTGTGTGTGTACTGTGTGTGTACTGTGTGTGTGTACTGTGTGTGCTGTGTGTACTGTGTGTGTACTGTGTGTGTACTGTATGTACTGTGTGTACTGTGTGTACTGTGTGTGTACTGTATGTACTGTGTGTACTGTGTGTGTGTACTGTGTGTGCTGTGTGTGTGTACTGTGTGTGTGCTGTGTGTGTGTGCAGGGAGCTGGCAGGCACGTTTGCCCGCCTGTGTGAGCAGGTGAGCTGTGTGTGTGTACTGTGTGTGTACTGTGTGTGTACTGTGTGTGTACTGTGTACTGTGTGTACTGTGTGTGTACTGTGTGTGTACTGTGTGTGTGTACTGTGTGTACTGTGTGTGTGTACATGCACTGTATGTACTGTGTGTACTGTGTGTGTGTACTGTGTGTGTACTGTGTGTGTGTACTGTGTGTGTGTACATGCACTGTATGTACTGTGTGTACTGTGTGTGTGTACTGTATGTACTGTGTGTACTGTGTGTGTACTGTGTGTGTACTGTGTGTGTACTGTGTGTGTGTACTGTGTGTACTGTGTGTGTGTACATGCACTGTATGTACTGTGTGTACTGTGTGTGTGTACTGTGTGTGTACTGTGTGTGTGTACTGTGTGTGTACATGCACTGTATGTACTGTGTGTACTGTGTGTGTGTACTGTATGTACTGTGTGTACTGTGTGTGTACTGTGTACTGTGTGTACTGTGTGTGTACTGTGTGTGTACTGTGTGTGTGTACTGTGTGTACTGTGTGTGTGTACATGCACTGTATGTACTGTGTGTACTGTGTGTGTGTACTGTGTGTGTACTGTGTGTGTGTACTGTGTGTGTGTACATG
>NC_133741.1:4052900-4127900 GCF_048934315.1 Petromyzon marinus | reverse complement strand
GTGTAGAGACTCGGGGTCTAGAGACTCGGGGTCTCGACACTTGGGGTCTAGACACTCGGGGTGTAGAGACTCGGGGTCTAGAGACTCGGGGTGTAGAGACTCGGGGTGTAGAGACTCGGGGTGTAGAGACTCGGGGTGTAGAGACTCGGGGTCTAGAGACTCGGGGTCTAGAGACTCGGGGTCTAGAGACTCGGGGTCTAGAGACTCGGGGTGTAGAGACTCGGGGTGTAGAGACTCGGGGTCTAGAGACTCGGGGTCTAGAGACTCGGGGTCTAGAGACTCGGGGTCTGGAGACTCGGGGTCTAGAGACTCGGGGTCTAGAGACTCGGGGTCTAGAGACTCGGGGTGTAGAGACTCGGGGTGTAGAGACTCGGGGTGTAGAGAATCGGGGTGTAGAGACTCGGGGTCTAGAGACTCGGGGTGTAGAGACTCGGGGTGTAGAGACTCGGGGTGTAGAGACTCGGGGTCTAGAGACTCGGGGTGTAGAGACTCGGGGTTTAGAGACTCGGGGTGTAGACACTCGGGGTGTAGAGACTCGGAGTGTAGAGACTCGGGGTGTAGAGACTCGGGGTGTAGAGACTCGGGGTCTAGAGACTCGGGGTCTAGAGACTCGGGGTCTAGAGACTCGGGGTGTAGAGACTCGGGGTTCAGAGACTCGGGGTGTAGAGACTCGGGGTCTCGACACTCGGGGTCTAGACACTCGGGGTGTAGAGACTCGGGGTCTAGAGACTCGGGGTGTAGAGACTCGGGGTGTAGAGACTCGGGGTGTAGAGACTCGGGGTCTAGAGACTCGGGGTCTAGAGACTCGGGGTGTAGAGACTCGGGGTGTAGAGACTCGGGGTCTAGAGACTCGGGGTCTCGACACTCGGGGTCTAGACACTCGGGGTGTAGAGACTCGGGGTCTAGAGACTCGGGGTGTAGAGACTCGGGGTGTAGAGACTCGGGGTCTCGACACTCGGGGTCTAGAGACTCGGGGTGTAGAGATTCGGGGTGTAGAGACTCGGGGTCTAGAGACTCGGGGTCCCGACTCTCAGGCCCCTTGAGTCTCACTATTTGAAGTCGGCCGCCTTCTATAATGAATTGAGGCGTCAGCGCCGATGTTGTCAATGGTTGTCGCTTTGCATTCGCATATGGAATGAACTTTTTGTCTTCGTCAATAAACGCTCTATGTTGGCACTGTTACTGGAGGCCTCCCTCTGTGCGTTATTTAGTGGGCTCTGAAGCACGCCGATGACCCGCAGACTCACCACCACACAGAGACCCACAGACTCACTCATAGAGACCCACAGAGTCACTCATAGAGACCCACAGACTCACTCATAGAGACCCATAGACTCACCACACAGAGACCCACAGACTCACCACACAGAGACCCACAGACTCACCACACAGAGACCCACAGACTCACCACACAGAGACCCACAGACTCACTCATAGAGACCCACAGACGCACCACAGAGACCCACAGACTTACTCATAGAGACCCACAGACTCACCAAACAGAGACCCACAGACTCACCACCACACAGAGACCCACAGACTCACTTATAGAAACCCACAGACTCACTCAATGAGACCCACAGACTCACCACCACACAGAGACCCACAGACTCGCCACACAGAGACCCACAGACTCACTCATAGAGACCCACAGACTCACCACAGAGACCCATAGACTCACTCATAGAGACCCACAGACTCACCACATAGAGACGCACAGACTCACCACAGAGACCCACAGACTCACTCATAGAGACCCACAGACGCACCACACAGAGACCCACAGACTCGCCACACAGAGACCCACAGACTCATAGAGACCCACAGACGCACCACACAGAGACCCACAGACTCACTCATAGAGACGCACAGACTCACCACCACACAGAGACCCACAGACTCACCACACAGAGACCCACAGACTCACTCATAGAGACCCACAGACGCACCACACAGAGACCCACAGACTCACTCATAGAGACGCACAGACTCACCACCACACAGAGACCCACAGACTCACCACACAGAGACCCATAGACTCACCACACGGAGACCCACAGACACCACCACACAGAGACCCACAGACTCACCACAGAGACCCATAGACTCACCACACAGAGACCCACAGACTCACCACACAGACCCATACACTCACCACACAGAGACCCACAGACTCGCCACACAGAGACCCACAGACTCATCATCATCATGGTGGCTAGGAAATGTTGACTACCTCGCCTGGTGTACATGAGGTCGTGGGTTCGATCCTGGACCCTGTGAGATGTTGACTACCTCGCCTGGTATACAGGAGGTCGTGGGTTCGATCCCGGACCCTGTGAGATGTTGACTACCTCGCCTGGTATACAGGAGGTCGTGGGTTCGATCCCGGACCCTGTGAGATGTTGGCTACCTCGCCTGGTCTACAGGCGGTCGTGGGTTCGATCCCGGACCCTGTGAGATGTTGACTACCTCGCCTGGTCTACAGGCGGTCGTGGGTTCGATCCCGGACCCTGTGAGATGTTGACTACCTCGCCTGGTCTACAGGAGGTCGTGGGTTCGATCCCGGACCCTGTGAGGTGTTGACTACCTCGCCTGGTCTACAGGAGGTCGTGGGTTCGTTCCCGGACCCTGTGAGATGTTGACTACCTCGCCTGGTATACAGGAGGTCGTGGGTTCGATCCCGGACCCTGTGAGATGTTGACTACCTCGCCTGGTCTACAGGAGGTCGTGGGTTCGATCCCGGACCCTGAGAGATGTTGGCTACCTCTCCCGCTATACAGTAGGTCGTGGGTTCGATCCCGGACCCTGTGAGATGTTGACTACCTCGCCTGGTACACAGGAGGTCGTGGGTTCGATCCCGGACCCTGTGAGATGTTGACTACCTCGCCTGCTCTACAGGAGGTCGTGCGTTCGATCCCGGACCCTGTGAGATGTTGACTACCTCGCCTGGTCTACAAGAGGTCGTGAGTTCGATCCCGGACCCTGTGAGATGTTGACTACCTCGCCTGCTCTACAGGAGGTCGTGGGTTCGATCCCGGACCCTGAGAGATGTTGACTACCTCGCTAGGTATACAGTAGGTCGTGGGTTCGATCCCGGACCCTGTGAGATGTTGACTACCTCGCCTGGTACACAGGAGGTCGTGGGTTCGATCCCGGACCCTGTGAGATGTTGACTACCTCGCCTGCTCTACAGGAGGTCGTGCGTTCGATCCCGGACCCTGTGAGATGTTGACTACCTCGCCAGCTCTACAGGAGGTCGTGGGTTCGATCCCGGACCCTGTGAGATGTTGACTACCTCGCCTGGTATACAGGAGGTCGTGGGTTTGATCCCTGACCCTGTGAGATGTTGACTACCTCGCCTGGTCTGCAGGAGGTCGTGGGTTCGATCCCGGACCCTGTGAGATGTTGACTACCTCGCCCGGTCTACAGGAGGTCGTGGGTTCGATCCCGGACCCTGTGAGATGTTGACTACCTCGCCTGCTCTACAGGAGGTCGTGCGTTCGATCCCGGACCCTGTGAGATGTTGACTACCTCGCCTGCTCTACAGGAGGTCGTGGGTTCGATCCCGGACCCTGTGAGATGTTGACTACCTCGCCTGGTCTACAGGAGGTCGTGGGTTCGAACCCGGACCCTGTGAGATGTTGACTACCTCGCCTGGTATACAGGAGGTCGTGGGTTCGATCCCGGACCCTGTGAGATGTTGCCTACCTCGCCTGGTATACAGGAGGTCGTGGGTTCGATCCCGGACCCTGTGAGATGTTGACTACCTCGCCTGGTCTACAGGAGGTCGTGGGTTCGATCCCGGACCCTGACAGATGTTGGCTACCTCTCCCGGTATACAGGAGGTCGTGGGTTCGATCCCGGACCCTGTGAGATGTTGACTACCTCGCCTGGTACACAGGAGGTCGTGGGTTCGATCCCGGACCCTGTGAGATGTTGACTACCTCGCCTGCTCTACAGGAGGTCGTGCGTTCGATCCCGGACCCTGTGAGATGTTGACTACCTCGCCTGCTCTACAGGAGGTCGTGGGTTCGATCCCGGACCCTGTGAGATGTTGACTACCTCGCCTGGTATACAGGAGGTCGTGGGTTTGATCCCTGACCCTGTGAGATGTTGACTACCTCGCCTGGTCTGCAGGAGGTCGTGGGTTCGATCCCGGACCCTGTGAGATGTTGACTACCTCGCCCGGTATACAGGAGGTCGTGGGTTCGATCCCGGACCCTGTGAGATGTTGACTACCTCGCCTGCTCTACAGGAGGTCGTGCGTTCGATCCCGGACCCTGTGAGATGTTGACTACCTCGCCTGCTCTACAGGAGGTCGTGGGTTCGATCCCGGACCCTGTGAGATGTTGCCTACCTCGCCTGGTCTACTGGAGGTCGTGGGTTCGATCCCGGACCCTGTGAGATGTTGACTACCTTGCCTGGTATACAGGTGGTCGTGGGTTCGATCCCGGACCCTGTGAGATGTTGACTACCTCGCCTGGTATACAGGAGGTCGTGGGTTCGAACCCGGACCCTGTGAGATGTTGACTACCTCGCCTGGTATACAGGAGGTCGTGGGTTCGATCCCGGACCCTGTGAGATGTTGCCTACCTCGCCTGGTCTACTGGAGGTCGTGGGTTCGATCCCGGACCCTGTGAGATGTTGACTACCTCGCCTGGTATACAGGAGGTCGTGGGTTCGATCCCGGACCCTGTGAGATGTTGACTACCTCTCCTGGTCTACAGGAGGTCGTGGGTTCGTTCCCGGACCCTGTGAGATGTTGACTACCTCGCCTGGTCTACAGGAGGTCGTGGGTTCGATCCCGGACCCTGAGAGATGTTGACTACCTCGCCTGGTCTACAGAAGGTCGTGGGTTCGATCCTGGACCCTGTGAGATGTTGACTACCTCGCCTGGTCTACAGGAGGTCGTGGGTTCGATCCCAGACCCTGTGAGATGTTGACTACCTCGCCTGGTATACAGGAGGTCGTGGGTTAAATCCCGGACCCTGTGAGATGTTGACAACCTCGCCTGCTCTACAGGAGGTCGTGGGTTCGATCCCGGACCCTGTGAGATGTTGACTACCTCGCCTGGTATACAGGAGGTCGTGGGTTCAATCCCGGACCCTGTGAGATGTTGACTACCTCGCCTGGTCTACAGGAGGTCGTGGGTTCGATCCCGGATCCTGTGAGATGTTGACTACCTCGCCTGGTCTACAGGAGGTCGTGGGTTCGATCCCGGACCCTGAGAGATGTTGGCTACCTCTCCCGGTACACAGGAGGTCGTGGGTTCGATCCCGGACCCTGTGAGATGTTAACTACCTCGCCTGCTCTACAGGAGGTCGTGCGTTCGATCCCGGACCCTGTGAGATGTTGACTACCTCGCCTGGTCTACAGGAGGTCGTGGGTTCGATCCCGGACCCTGAGAGATGTTGGCTACCTCTCCCGGTACACAGGAGGTCGTGGGTTCGATCCCGGACCCTGTGAGATGTTAACTACCTCGCCTGCTCTACAGGAGGTCGTGCGTTCGATCCCGGACCCTGTGAGATGTTGACTACCTCGCCTGGTCTACAGGAGGTCGTGGGTTCGATCCCGGACCCTGAACCATCGGCTCCCCTCAGCTGTGCATTTGAAGCGGTGGTGGGTGGCTAAAAGCTTCGCGTTCTCAAAACGCCCCGGGGGCCACCCTCCCACTACGACTGCTGCGCCGTCGCCAGCTCGAGCGGCGCCCCCGGGGCGTTTTGCGAATGCGAAGCTGTCCGAGTATAAAACGCGGCTCGCGGTCGCTCGACCGGCTCAGTCGGTCGGGGCCAAGGTCAGCGGATCCACGCCACTCCGCGGGCCTCTTTAATTACCCGCAAATATTTATACATTTACACATCTAAACACGCACACACGCGCGCGCGCTGTGTGTGTGTGTGTTTATATGTGTGCGTTTGTACGTGTGTGTGTATACATAACAAACAAAAAAACACAGACGTTACATTTGTGATGTGTTTTATTTTAAAGATGTTAAGGGTTGTTGTTAACGGGTGAGCGGAGATTGGTAACGGGGCCGATCGCGCAGCGTCGTGAGGTAAAAAAAAAACAATTTTTGTTTAAAAATATAAAACATTTTTTTTTAATGTATATATAACTTCGCCTGCGTTCGGATTGGGCCGCGAAACGTCGACATTCATCTCGCTTCGGCGTTTTCTGCGCGAAATCCGCGCGGTTCGATTGCTCTCAAATGTATGATAATAATAATATATAATGTTTATTATAGCTTATAAGCTAATAGCTCGGTGTATTGCGGGAGCCTGGTTACATTAACAATAGTTTGGTGTTTGTGTTTAAAGTGAGTCAGCTGACCTCTAGCGCGCAGTTGATTGGCTGCTGAGGGACTCCTCAGCCAGCAGTGGATCGACCATGACGGGGGAGGGGGAGGTGCCTGTGCAGACTACGAATTGTGAACGCTACTTTAATTGTAAATCGCACAACGGATAAGCGCCGATTCCAGGAGGTCGTGGGTTCGATCCCGGACCCTGTGAGATGTTGACTACCTCGCCTGGTGTACAGGAGGTCGTGGGTTCGATCCCGGACCCTGTGAGATGTTGACTACCTCGCCTGGTATACAGGAGGTCGTGGGTTCGATCCTGGACCCTGAGAGATGTTGACTACCTCGCCTGGTATGCAGGAGGTCGTGGGTTCGATCCCGGACCCTGTGAGATGTTGACTACCTCGCCTGGTATACAGGAGGTCGTGGGTTCGATCCCGGACCCTGTGAGATGTTGACTACCTCGCCTGGTATACAGGAGGTACGTGGGTTCGATCCCTGACCCTGTGAGATGTTGACTACCTCGCCTGGTGTACAGGAGGTCTTGGGTTCGATCCCGGACCCTGTGAGATGTTGACTACTTCGCCTGGTCTACAGGAGGTCGTGGGTTCGATCTCGGACCCTGTGAGATGTTGACTACCTCCACATTTAGAATCAACGTCACCACGTGTCTAGAGTATTTGGCTGCCACTATAAATGTCCACGTGGTGATGATGATCTGAGTCACGTGGTGTGAGCTGCTGCCACTGTGATGATGATGTCCAAGTCGCTGGTGTCAACTACGATCAGTGGTGACCTTGCAGCTGTAACGTGAATATCGTTTAGTTTTAGTCTCTGTGGGTCTCAGTGAGTCTCTGAGAGTCTATGAGTATGGGTCTCTGTGGGTCTCTGTGAGTCTATGAGTATAGGTCTCTGTGGGTCTATGTGGGTCTCTATGAGTATAGGTCTCTGTGGGTCTATGTGGGTCTCTATGAGTATAGGTCTCTGTGGGTCTATGTGGGTCTCTATGAGTATGGGTCTCTGTGGGTCTCTGTGGGTCTATGAGTATGGGTCTCTGTGAGTCTCTGTGAGTCTATGAGTATGGGTCTCTGTGGGTCTCTGTGAGTCTATGAGTATAGGTCTCTGTGGGTCTCTGTGGGTCTATGTGGGTCTCTATGAGTATGGGTCTATGTGGGTCTCTGTGGGTCTATGAGTATAGGTCTCTGTGGGTCTATGTGGGTCTCTATGAGTATGGGTCTCTGTGAGTCTCTGTGAGTCTATGAGTATGGGTCTCTGTGGGTCTCTGTGTCTGTGGGTCTCTGTGTCTGTGGGTCTCGATGGGACTATGTAAGTCTCTGGATCTCTGCAGTTCTCTGAGTATGTAGGTCTGTTATGGGTGAGTATGGGTCTCTGTGGATCTGTATGGGACTCTGTGGGTCTCTGTGGGTCTCTGTGGGTCTCTGTGAGTCTCTATGAGTCTCTGTGGGTCTCTATGAGTCTCTGTGGGTCTCTGTGGGTCTCTGTGAGTCTCTATGAGTATGGGTCTCTGTGGGTCTCTGTGTCTGTGGGTCTCTGTGTCTGTGGGTCTCGATGGGACTATGTAAGTCTCTGGATCTCTACAGTTCTCTGAGTATGTAGGTCTGTTATGGGTGACTATGGGTCTCTGTGGATCTGTATGGGACTCTGTGGGTCTCTGTGGGTCTCTGTGGGTCTCTGTGGGTCTCTATGGGTCTCTGTGGGTCTCTATGAGTCTCTGTGGGTCTCTATGAGTCTCTGTGGGTCTCTATGAGTCTCTGTGGGTCTCTGTGGGTCTGTATGGGACTCTGTGGGTCTCTGTGGGTCTCTGTGAGTCTCTGTGGGTCTCTATGGGTCTCTGTGGGTCTCTATGAGTCTCTGTGGGTCTCTATGAGTCTCTGTGGGTCTCTGTGGGTCTCTATGAGTCTCTATGAGTCTCTGTGGGTCTCTATGGGTCTCTGTGGGTCTCTATGGGTCTCTGTGGGTCTCTATGGGACTCTGTGGGTCTCTGTGGGTCTCTGTGAGTCTCTGTGGGTCTCTATGGGTCTCTGTGGGTCTCTATGGGTCTCTGTGGGTCTCTATGAGTCTCTGTGGGTCTCTGTGGGTCTCTATGAGTCTCTATGAGTCTCTGTGGGTCTCTATGAGTCTCTATGAGTCTCTGTGGGTCTCTATGGGTCTCTGTGGGTCTCTATGGGTCTCTGTGGGTCTCTATGAGTCTCTGTGGGTCTCTGTGGGTCTCTATGAGTCTCTATGAGTCTCTGTGGGTCTCTATGAGTCTCTGTGGGTCTCTATGAGTCTCTGTGGGTCTCTGTGGGTCTCTATGAGTCTCTATGAGTCTCTGTGGGTCTCTATGAGTCTCTGTGGGTCTCTATGGGTCTCTGTGGGTCTGTATGGGTCTCTATGACTATGGGACTCTGTGGGTCTGTATGGGGCTATCGAGTATGGGACTTTGTGGGTCTCTGTATGGGACTCTGTGGGTCTCTATGAGTCTCTGTGGGTCTCTATGAGTCTCTGAGTCTGTATAAACACGCGTGTTAAAGTGTCTGCTACTCTAAGTGTCCACGTGGTGGTTGATATCAGCTATGAGTATGGGTCTCTATGAGTCTCTATGAGTCTCTGTGAGTCTCTGTGGGTCTCTGTGGGTCTCTATGAGTCTCTGTGGGTCTCTATGAGTCTCTATGAGTCTCTGTGGGTCTCTATGAGTCTCTGTGGGTCTCTGTGAGTCTCTGTGGGTCTCTATGAGTCTCTATGAGTCTCTGTGGGTCTCTATGAGTCTCTGTGGGTCTCTGTGAGTCTCTATGAGTCTCTGTGGGTCTCTATGAGTCTCTGTGGGTCTCTATGAGTCTCTATGAGTCTCTGTGGGTCTCTGTGGTTCTCTATGAGTCTCTATGAGTCTCTATGAGTCTCTGTGGGTCTCTATGAGTCTCTATGAGTCTCTGTGGGTCTCTATGAGTCTCTGTGGGTCTCTATGAGTCTCTGTGGGTCTCTATGAGTCTCTGTGGGTCTCTATGAGTCTCTATGAGTCTCTGAGTCTATGTGAGTCTCTATGAGCCTGTATAATCATGCGTGTTATAGTGTCTGCTACTCTAAGTGTCCACGTGGTGGTTGATATCAGCTATGAGTATGGGTCTCTATGAGTCTCTGTGGGTCTCTATGAGTCTCTATGAGTATTGGACTCTGTGGGTCTCTATGAGTATCTGTATGTGACTCTGTGGGTCTCTATGAGTCTCTATGAGTCTCTGTGGGTCTCTATGAGTCTCTATGAGTCGCTGTGGGTCTCTATGAGTTTCTATGAGTCTCTGTGGGTCTCTATGAGTCTCTATGAGTCTCTGTGGGTCTCTGTGGGTCTCTATGAGTCTCTGTGGGTCTCTATGAGTCTCTATGAGTCTATGAGTCTCTGTCGGTCTCTGTGGGTCTCTATGGGTCTCTATGAGTCTCTATGAGTCTCTGAGAGTCTCTATGAGTCTCTGTGGGTCTCTGTGGGTCTCTATGGGTCTCTATGGGTCTCTAAGAGTCTCTGTGGGTCTCTGTGGGTCTCTGTGGGTCTCTATGAGTCTCTATGGGTCTCTAAGAGTCTCTGTGGGTCTCTGTGGGTCTCTGTGGGTCTCTATGAGTCTCTGTGGGTCTCTATGAGTCTCTATGAGTCTATGAGTCTCTGTGGGTCTCTGTGGTTCTCTATGAGTCTCTATGAGTATCTATCAGTCTCTGTGGGTCTCTGTGGGTCTCTATGAGTCTCTGTGGGTCTCTATGAGTCTCTGTGGGTCTCTATGAGTCTCTGTGGGTCTCTATGAGTCTCTGTGGGTCTCTATGAGTCTCTGTGGGTCTCTGTGGGTCTCTATGAGTCTCTATGAGTCTCTGAGTCTATGTGAGTCTCTATGAGCCTGTATAATCATGCGTGTTATAGTGTCTGCTACTCTAAGTGTCCACGTGGTGGTTGATATCAGCTATGAGTATGGGTCTCTATGAGTCTCTGTGGGTCTCTATGAGTCTCTATGAGTATTGGACTCTGTGGGTCTCTATGAGTATCTGTGAGTATGTGACTCTGTGGGTCTCTATGAGTCTCTATGAGTCTCTGTGGGTCTCTATGAGTCTCTATGAGTCGCTGTGGGTCTCTATGAGTTTCTATGAGTCTCTGTGGGTCTCTATGAGTCTCTATGAGTCTCTGTGGGTCTCTGTGGGTCTCTATGAGTCTCTGTGGGTCTCTATGAGTCTCTATGAGTCTATGAGTCTCTGTCGGTCTCTGTGGGTCTCTATGGGTCTCTGTGAGTCTCTATGAGTCTCTGAGAGTCTCTATGAGTC
Source organism: Petromyzon marinus (assembly GCF_048934315.1). NCBI lineage: Eukaryota > Metazoa > Chordata > Hyperoartia > Petromyzontiformes > Petromyzontidae > Petromyzon > Petromyzon marinus. The sequence continues at coordinate 4,117,312 of NC_133741.1, read as the reverse complement.
TCTGTGGGTCTCTGTGGGTCTCTATGGGTCTCTATGGGTCTCTATGAGTCTCTATGGGTCTCTAAGAGTCTCTGTGGGTCTCTGTGGGTCTCTGTGGGTCTCTATGAGTCTCTGTGGGTCTCTATGAGTCTCTATGAGTCTATGAGTCTCTGTGGGTCTCTGTGGTTCTCTATGAGTCTCTATGAGTCTCTATGAGTCTCTGTGGGTCTCTGTGGGTCTCTATGAGTCTCTGTGGGTCTCTATGAGTCTCTGTGGGTCTCTATGAGTCTCTGTGGGTCTCTATGAGTCTCTGTGGGTTTCTATGAGTCTCTGTGGGTCTCTATGAGTCTCTGTGGGTCTCTATGGGTCTCTATGAGTCTCTATGAGTCTCTGTGAGTCTCTGTGGGTCTCTATGAGTCTCTGTGGGTCTCTATGAGTCTCTGTGGGTCTCTATGAGTCTCTATGAGTCTCTATGAGTCTCTGTGGGTCTCTATGAGTCTCTATGAGTCTCTGTGGGTCTCTATGAGTCTCTGGGTCTCTATGAGTCTCTATGAGTCTCTGTGGGTCTCTATGGGGCTCTATGGGTCTCTATGAGTCTCTATGAGTCTCTGTGGGTCTCTATGGGTCTCTATGGGTCTCTACGGGTCTCTATGAGTCTCTATGAGTCTCTATGGGTCTCTATGAGTCTCTATGAGTCTCTGTGGGTCTCTATGCGTCTCTATGAGTCTCTATAATCGCGTGTTATAGTGTTTGGCTCTAAGTGTCTACGTGATGGTTGATATCAGCTATGAGTATGAGTCTCTATGGGTCTCTATGAGTGTAGGACTCTGTGGGTCTCTATGAGTATCTGTGAGTTTGTGTCTCTGTGGGTCTCTATGAGTCTCTATGAGTCTCTGAGTCTCTCAGAGTCTCTGTGGGTCTCTATGAGTCTCTGTGGGTCTCTATGAGTCTCTATGAGTCTCTGTGGGTCTCTATGAGTCTCTATGAGTCTCTATGAGTCTCTGTGGGTCTCTGTGAGTCTCTGTGGGTCTCTATGGGTCTCTATGGGTCTCTCTGGGTCTCTATGTGTCTCTATGAGTCTCTATGGGTCTCTATGAGTCTCTGGGTCTCTATGAGTCTCTATGAGTCTCTGTGGGTCTCTATGGGTCTCTATGAGTCTCTATGAGTCTCTGTGGGTCTCTATGAGTCTCTATGAGTCTCTGTGAGTCTCTATGAGTCTCTATGAGTCTCTATGAGTCTCTATAATCACGTGTTATAGTGTTTGGATCTATGGTTGATATCAGCTATGAGTATGGGTCTCTATGGGTCTCTATGAGTCTCTATGAGTCTCTGTGGGTCTATATGAGTCTCTATGAGTGTCTATGAGTCTCTGTGGGTCTCTATGAGCCTCTATGGGTCTCTATGGGTCTCTATGAGTCTCTATGAGTCTCTGTGAGTATCTATGAGTCTCTGTGGGTCTCTATGAGTCTCTATGAGTCTCTATAATCACGTGTTATAGTGTTTGGCTCTATGGTTGATATCAGCTATGAGTGTGGGTCTCTGTGGGTCTCTATGAGTCTCTGTGGGTCTCTATGAGTCTCTGTGAGTCTCTATAATCACGTGTTATAGTGTTTGGCTCTCTGGTTGATATCAGCTATGAGTATGAGTCTCTGTGGGTCTCTATGAGTCTCTATGGGTCTCTATGAGTCTCTATGAGTCTCTGTAATCACGTGTTATAGTGTTTGGCTCTCTGGTTGATATCAGCTATGAGTATGAGTCTCTGTGGGTCTCTATGAGTCTCTATGGGTCTCTATGAGTCTCTATGGGTCTCTATGAGTCTCTATGAGTCTCTATGGGTCTCTATGAGTCTCTGTGGGTCTCTATGAGTCTCTATGGGTCTCTATGAGTCTCTGTGAGTCTCTGTGGGTCTCTATGAGTCTCTATGAGTCTCTATGAGTCTCTGTGAGTCTCTGTGGGTCTCTGTGGGTCTCTATAATCACGTGTTATAGTGTTTGGCTCTCTGGTTGATATCAGCTATGAGTCTCTATGAGTCTCTATGAGTCTCTGTGGGTCTCTATGAGTGTCTATGGGTCTCTATGAGTCTCTATGGGTCTCTGTGGGTCTCTATGAGTCTCTATGAGTGTGGGTCTCTATGGGTCTCTATGAGTCTCTATGAGTCTCTGTAATCACGTGTTGTAGTGTTTGGCTCTCTGGTTGATATCAGCTATGAGTATGGGTCTCTGTGGGTCTCTGTGAGTCTCTATGGGTCTCTACGGGTCTCTATGGGTCTCTACGGGTCTCTATGGGTCTCTATGAGTCTCTGTGAGTCTCTATAATCACGTGTTATAGTGTTTGGCTCTCTGGTTGATATCAGCTATGAGTATGGGTCTCTATGAGTCTCTTTGAGTCTCTATGAGTCTCTGTGAGTCTCTATGAGTCTCTGTGGGTCTCTGTGAGTCTCTATGAGTCTCTATGGGTCTCTATGGGTCTCTACGGGTCTCTATGAGTGTCTGTGAGTCTCTATAATCACGTGTTATAGTGTTTGGCTCTCTGGTTGATATCAGCTATGAGTATGGGTCTCTGTGGGTCTCTGTGGGTCTCTATGGGTCTCTATGAGTCTCTATGGGTCTCTATGAGTCTCTATGGGTCTCTATAATCACGTGTTGTAGTGTTTGGCTCTCTGGTTGATATCAGCTATGAGTATGGGTCTCTGTGGGTCTCTGTGGGTCTCTGTGAGTCTCTATGGGTCTCTACGGGTCTCTATGGGTCTCTACGGGTCTCTATGAGTCTCTGTGGGTCTCTATGGGTCTCTATGAGTCTCTGTGGGTCTCTATGGGTCTCTATGAGTCTCTATGAGTCTCTATAATCACGTGTTGTAGTGTTTGGCTCTCTGGTTGATATCAGCTATGAGTATGGGTCTCTGTGGGTCTCTGTGGGTCTCTGTGAGTCTCTATGGGTCTCTACGGGTCTCTATGGGTCTCTACGGGTCTCTATGAGTCTCTGTGGGTCTCTATGGGTCTCTATGAGTCTCTGTGGGTCTCTATGGGTCTCTATGGGTCTCTATGAGTCTCTATGAGTCTCTATAATCACGTGTTGTAGTGTTTGGCTCTCTGGTTGATATCAGCTATGAGTATGGGTCTCTATGAGTCTCTTTGAGTCTCTATGAGTCTCTGTGAGTCTCTATGAGTCTCTGTGGGTCTCTGTGAGTCTCTATGAGTCTCTATGGGTCTCTATGGGTCTCTACGGGTCTCTATGAGTGTCTGTGAGTCTCTATAATCACGTGTTATAGTGTTTGGCTCTCTGGTTGATATCAGCTATGAGTATGGGTCTCTGTGGGTCTCTGTGGGTCTCTATGGGTCTCTATGAGTCTCTATGGGTCTCTATGAGTCTCTATGGGTCTCTATAATCACGTGTTGTAGTGTTTGGCTCTCTGGTTGATATCAGCTATGAGTATGGGTCTCTGTGGGTCTCTGTGGGTCTCTGTGAGTCTCTATGGGTCTCTATGGGTCTCTATGAGTCTCTGTGGGTCTCTATGGGTCTCTATGAGTCTCTATGAGTCTCTATAATCACGTGTTGTAGTGTTTGGCTCTCTGGTTGATATCAGCTATGAGTATGGGTCTCTGTGGGTCTCTGTGGGTCTCTGTGAGTCTCTATGGGTCTCTACGGGTCTCTATGGGTCTCTACGGGTCTCTATGAGTCTCTGTGGGTCTCTATGGGTCTCTATGAGTCTCTGTGGGTCTCTATGGGTCTCTATGGGTCTCTATGAGTCTCTATGAGTCTCTATAATCACGTGTTGTAGTGTTTGGCTCTCTGGTTGATATCAGCTATGAGTATGGGTCTCTGTGGGTCTCTGTGGGTCTCTGTGAGTCTCTATGGGTCTCTACGGGTCTCTATGGGTCTCTACGGGTCTCTATGAGTCTCTGTGGGTCTCTATGGGTCTCTATGAGTCTCTGTGGGTCTCTATGGGTCTCTATGGGTCTCTATGAGTCTCTATGAGTCTCTATAATCACGTGTTGTAGTGTTTGGCTCTCTGGTTGATATCAGCTATGAGTATGGGTCTCTGTGGGTCTCTGTGGGTCTCTGTGAGTCTCTATGGGTCTCTACGGGTCTCTATGGGTCTCTACGGGTCTCTATGAGTCTCTGTGGGTCTCTATGGGTCTCTATGAGTCTCTGTGGGTCTCTATGGGTCTCTATGGGTCTCTATGAGTCTCTATAGGTCTCTATGAGTCTCTATGAGTCTCTGTGGGTCTCTATGAGTCTCTATGAGTCTCTATAATCACGTGTTGTAGTGTTTGGCTCTCTGGTTGATATCAGCTATGAGTATGAGTCTCTATGAGTCTCTGTGAGTCTCTATGAGTCTCTGTGGGTCTCTATGAGTGTCTATGGGTCTCTATGAGTCTCTATGGGTCTCTGTGGGTCTCTATGAGTCTCTATGAGTGTGGGTCTCTATGGGTCTCTATGAGTCTCTGTGAGTCTCTATGAGTCTCTATGAGTCTCTGTGGGTCTCTATGAGTCTGTATGAGTGTGGGTCTCTATGAGTCTCTGTGGGTCTCTATGGGTCTCTATGGGTCTCTATGAGTCTCTATAGGTCTCTATGAGTCTCTATGAGTCTCTGTGGGTCTCTATGAGTCTCTATGAGTGTGGGTCTCTACGGGTCTCTATGAGTCTCTGTGAGTCTCTGTAATCACGTGTTGTAGTGTTTGGCTCTCTGGTTGATACCAGCTATGAGTATGAGTCTCTATGAGTCTCTATGAGTCTCTGTGGGTCTCTGTGGGTCTCTATGAGTCTCTATGGGTCTCTATGAGTCTCTATGGGTCTCTATGAGTCTCTATGAGTCTCTATGAGTCTCTATGGGTCTCTATGAGTCTCTATGGGTCTCTATGAGTCTCTATGAGTCTCTGTGGGTCTCTGTGGGTCTCTATGAGTCTCTATGAGTCTCTGTGGGTCTCTATGAGTCTCTATGAGTCTCTGTGGGTCTCTATGAGTCTCTGTGAGTCTCTATGGGTCTCTATGAGTCTCTGTGGGTCTCTGTGGGTCTCTGTAAGTCTCTATGAGTCTCTATGAGTGTCTGTGAGTCTCTATGGGTCTCTATGGGTCTCTACGGGTCTCTATGAGTCTCTATGAGTCTCTATAATCACGTGTTATAGTGTTTGGCTCTCTGGTTGATATCAGCTATGAGTATGGGTCTCTGTGGGTCTCTGTGGGTCTCTGTGGGTCTCTATGAGTCTCTATAGGTCTCTATGAGTCTCTGTGGGTCTCTATGAGTCTCTATGAGTCTCTGTAATCACGTGTTGTAGTGTTTGGCTCTCTGGTTGATATCAGCTATGAGTATGAGTCTCTATGAGTCTCTATGAGTCTCTGTGGGTCTCTATGAGTCTCTATGGGTCTCTACGGGTCTCTATGGGTCTCTATGAGTCTCTATGAGTCTCTGTAATCACGTGTTGTAGTGTTTGGCTCTCTGGTTGATATCAGCCACTTGGCGAGGCTGCTGCCACAGCACGTGACGCTGGCCAGGTCACTGTCTGGTAAACAGTGAGGCCACAATAACAACACGTACACTAATAACACAATATAACACAATAACAACACGTACAATATAACACGTTCAATAATAACACAATAACAACACGTACACTAATAACACAATATAACACAATAACAACACGTACACTAATAACACAATAACAACACGTACAATATAACACGTACAATATAACACAATATAACACGTTCAATAATAACACAATATAACACAATAACAACACGTACAATATAACACGTACAATAACAACACGTACAATAACAACACGTACAATAACAACACGTACAATATAACACGTACAATATAACACATACAATATAACACGTACAATATAACACATACAATATAACACATACAATATAACACGTACAATAACAACACGTACAATATAACACGTACAATATAACACATACAATAACAACACGTACAATATAACACGTACAATATAACACGTTCAATAATAACACGTACAATAATAAACGTACAATAACAACACAATAACAACACGTACAATATAACACGTTCAATAATAACACGTACAATAATAACACGTACAATAACAACACAATAACAACACGTACAATATAACACGTACAATAATAACACAATATAACACGTACAATAACAACACATACAATATAACACGTACAATATAACACGTACAATAATAACACAATAACAACACGTACAATATAACACGTACAATATAACACGTACAATATAACACATACAATAACAACACGTACAATATAACACATACAATAATAACACATACAATAACAACACATACAATAACAACACGTACAATATAACACGTACAATATAACACATACAATAACAACACGTACAATATAACACGTTCAATAATAACACGTACAATATAACACGTACAATATAACACGTACAATATAACACGTTCAATAATAACACGTACAATAATAACACATACAATACAAACACGTACAATAATAACACAATAATAACACGTTCAATAATAACACATACAATATAACACATACAATAATAACACATACAATAATAACACGTTCAATAATAACACATACAATATAACACATACAATATAACACATACAATAACAACACGTACAATATAACACGTACAATATAACACGTACAATATAACACGTACAATATAACACATACAATAATAACACGTACAATATAACACGTACAATATAACACGTACAATATAACACGTACAATATAACACATACAATATAACACATACAATATAACACGTACAATATAACACGTACAATATAACACATACAATATAACACGTACAATATAACACATACAATAATAACACGTACAATATAACACATACAATATAACACGTACAATAATAACACAATAACAACACGTACACTATAACACGTACAATTTAACACGTACAATATAACACGTACAATAATAACACATACAATAACAACACGTACAATATAACACATACAATATAACACGTACAATAATAACACGTACAATATAACACGTACAATAATAACACATACAATAATAACACGTTCAATAATAACACAATAATAACACGTTCAATAATAACACTTACAATATAACACGTACAATATAACACAATAATAACACATACAATAATAACACATACAATATAACACAATAATAACACGTACAATATAACACATACAATAACAACACAATAATAACACATACAATATAACACGTACAATAATAACACATACAATAATAACACGTTCAATAATAACACATACAATAATAACACATACAATATAACACATACAATATAACACGTTCAATAATAACACATACAATAATAACACGTTCAATAATAACACAATAACAACACGTACAATATAACACATACAATAATAACACGTACAATAATAACACGTACAATAATAACACAATAACAACACGTACAATATAACACATACAATAATAACACGTACAATAACAACACGTACAATATAACACATACAATATAACACGTACAATAATAACACGTACAATAATAACACGTACAATATAACACGTACAATAACAACACGTTCAATAATAACACATACAATAATAACACGTACAATATAACACATACAATATAACACGTACAATAACAACACGTTCAATAATAACACGTACAATAATAACACGTACAATAATAACACATACAATATAACACGTACAATAACAACACGTTCAATAATAACACATACAATAATAACACGTACAATATAACACATACAATATAACACGTTCAATAATAACACGTACAATATAACACATACAATATAACACGTACAATAATAACACGTACAATATAACACATACAATAATAACACGTACAATATAACACATACAATATAACACGTACAATAATAACACGTACAATAATAACACAATAATAACAACACGTACAATATAACACATACAATAATAACACATACAATAACAACACGTACAATATAACACGTACAATATAACACGTACAATATAACACGTACAATATAACACGTTCAATAATAACACGTACAATAATAACACGTACAATATAACACGTACAATATAACACATACAATATAACACATACAATAATAACACGTACAATAATAACACAATAACAACACGTACAATATAACACATACAATATAACACGTTCAATAATAACACGTACAATATAACACATACAATATAACACGTACAATAATAACACGTACAATATAACACATACAATAATAACACGTACAATATAACACATACAATATAACACGTACAATAATAACACGTACAATAATAACACAATAATAACAACACGTACAATATAACACATACAATAATAACACATACAATAACAACACGTACAATATAACACGTACAATATAACACGTACAATATAACACGTACAATATAACACGTACAATATAACACGTTCAATAATAACACGTACAATAATAACACGTACAATATAACACGTACAATATAACACATACAATATAACACATACAATAATAACACGTACAATAATAACACATACAATAACAACACGTACAATATAACACGTACAATATAACACATACAATATAACACGTTCAATAATAACACGTACAATATAACACATACAATATAACACGTACAATAATAACACGTACAATATAACACATACAATAATAACACGTACAATATAACACATACAATATAACACGTACAATAATAACACGTACAATAATAACACAATAATAACAACACGTACAATATAACACATACAATAATAACACATACAATAACAACACGTACAATATAACACGTACAATATAACACGTACAATATAACACGTACAATATAACACGTACAATATAACACGTTCAATAATAACACGTACAATAATAACACGTACAATAATAACACAATAACAACACGTACAATATAACACATACAATAATAACACGTACAATAACAACACGTACAATATAACACATACAATATAACACGTACAATAATAACACGTACAATAATAACACGTACAATATAACACATACAATATAACACGTACAATAATAACACATACAATATAACACGTACAATAACAACACGTACAATACAAACACAAACAATATAACACGTCCAATAATGACACATACAATAATAACACGTACAATATAACACGTCCAATAATGACACATACAATAATAACACGTACAATAATAACACATACAATAATAACACGTACAATAACAACACGTAAAATACAAACGCATACAATAACAACACATACATTAACAATACGTACAATAACAACATGTAAAATAATAACATGTAAAATAATAACATGTAAAATAATAACATGTAAAATAATAACGTGTAAAATAATAACGTGTAAAATAATAACGTGTAAAATAATAACGTGTAAAATAATAACGTGTAAAATAATAACATGTAAAATAATAACGTGTAAAATAATAACGTGTAAAATAATAACGTGTAAAATAATAACATGTAAAATAATAACATGTAAAATAATAACGTGTAAAATAATAACGTGTAAAATAATAACGTGTAAAATAACAACATGTAAAATAATAACATGTAAAATAATAACATGTAAAATAATAACATGTAAAATAATAACATGTAAAATAATAACGTGTAAAATAATAACATGTAAAATAATAACATGTAAAATAATAACATGTAAAATAATAACATGTAAAATAATAACGTGTAAAATAATAACATGTAAAATAACAACGTGTAAAATAATAACGTGTAAAATAATAACGTGTAAAATAATAACATGTAAATTAATAACGTGTAAAATAATAACATGTAAAATAATAACATGTAAAATAATAACATGTAAAATAATAACGTGTAAAATAATAACATGTAAAATAATAACATGTAAAATAATAACGTGTAAAATAACGTGTAAAATAATATGTAAAATAATAACATGTAAAATAATAACATGTAAAATAACAACATGTAAAATAATAACATGTAAAATAATAACATGTAAAATAACAACGTGTAAAATAATAACGTGTAAAATAATAACGTGTAAAATAATAACGTGTAAAATAATAACGTGTAAAATAATAACATGTAAAATAACAACATGTAAAATAATAACATGTAAAATAACAACATGTAAAATAACAACATGTAAAATAACAACGTGTAAAATAATAACGTGTAAAATAATAACGTGTAAAATAATAACGTGTAAAATAACATGTAAAATAATAACGTGTAAAATAATAATATGTAAAATAATAACGTGTAAAATAATAACGTGTAAAATAATAACATGTAAAATAATAACATGTAAAATAATAACATGTAAAATAATAACGTGTAAAATAGTAACATGTAAAATAATAACATGTAAAATAATAACATGTAAAATAATAACATGTAAAATAATAACATGTAAAATAATAACGTGTAAAATAATAACATGTAAAATAATAACATGTAAAATAATATCATGTAAAATAATAACATATAAAATAATAACATGTAAAATAATAACTTGTAAAATAATAACATGTAAAATAATAACGTGTAAAATAATAACATGTAAAATATTAACATGTAAAATAATAACGTGTAAAATAACGTCTATAATGTAGACTGTAGCCTGGTTATTAAGCTGAGTGACTACTGACAATCTATAATGTAGACTGTAGCCTGGTTATTAAGCTGAGTGTTCTGACAGTCTATAATGTAGACTGTAGCCTGGTTATTAAGTTGGGTGAGTGTACTGACAGTCTATAATATAGACTGTAGCCTGGTTCATATTCTTAGTTTTTTCGGTAAAGTCACGTTGAAGAGAAGCAACAAAATAACAATATATATAAAACAATAAAAAATTCTCACGACGTTTCGACCATAACTCAAACGGTCATCATCAGGTGTGTCGGTTTGCATGTCACGAAAGCTTTAAATCAAAATGTAGCCTGGTTATTAAGTTTAGTGAGTGTACTGACAGTCTATAATGTAGACTGTAGCCTGGTTATTAAACTGAGTGTACTGACAGTCTATAATGTAGACTGTAGCCTGGTTATTAACCTGAGTGTACTGACAGTCTATAATGTAGACTGTAGCCTGGTTATTAAGCTGAGTGAGTGTACTGACAGTCTATAATGTAGACTGTAGTAATGGTTATTAAGCTGTGTGAGTGTACTGACAGTCTGTAATGTAGACTGTAGCCTGGTTATTAAGCTGAGTGAGTGTACTGACAGTCTATAATGTAGACTGTAGCCTGGTTAGTAAGTATGGTGAGTGTACTGACAGTCTATAATGTAGACTGTAGCCTGGTTATTAAACTGAGTGTACTGACAGTCTATAATGTAGACTGTAGCCTGGTTATTAAGCTTGGTAAGTGTACTGACAGTCTATAATGTAGACTGTAGCCTGGTTATTAAGCTGAGTGAGTGTACTGACAGTCTATAATGTAGACTGTAGCCTGGTTATTAAGTTTAGTGAGTGTACTGACAGTCTATAATATAGACTACAGTCTATAATATAGACTGTAGCCTGGTTCTTAACCTGGGTGAGTGTACTGGCAGTCTATAATGTAGACTGTAGCCTGGTTATTAAGCTGAGTGAGTGTACTGACAGTCTATAATGTAGACTGTAGCCTGGTTATTAAACTGAGTGTACTGACAGTCTATAATGTAGACTGTAGCCTGGTTAAGCTGGGTGAGTGTACTGACAGTCTATAATGTAGACTGTAGCCTGGTTATTAAACTGAGTGTACTGACAGTCTATAATGTAGACTGTAGCCTGGTTATTAAGCTGTGTGAGTGTACTGACAGTCTGTAATGTAGACTGTAGCCTGGTTATTAAGCTGAGTGAGTGTACTGACAGTCTATAATGTAGACTGTAGCCTGGTTAGTAAGTATGGTGAGTGTACTGACAGTCTATAATGTAGACTGTAGCCTGGTTATTAACCTGAGTGTACTGACAGTCTATAATGTAGACTGTAGCCTGGTTATTAAGCTGAGTGAGTGTACTGACAGTCTATAATGTAGACTGTAGTAATGGTTATTAAGCTGAGTGTACTGGCAGTCTATAATGTAGACTGTAGCCTGGTTATTAAACTGAGTGTACTGACAGTCTATAATGTAGACTGTAGCCTGGTTATTAAGCTGAGTGAGTGTACTGACTATAATGTAGACTGTAGCCTGGTTATTAAGCTGAGTGAGTGTACTGACAGTCTATAATGTAGACTGTAGCCTGGTTATTAAGCTGAGTGTACTGACAGTCTATAATGTAGACTGTAGCCTGGTCATTGAACTGGGTGTACTGGCAGGCTATAATGTAGCCTCATTCTTGGTTCTTTCTGTAACTTAAATATAATGAGGTGAAGTTTAAAACAAATAAACCACGCACGTTTTGATCGCAGCGCTAGAGGTCGTCAGCAGGTAAAAGGGGGGTGGGAGGATCAGCCTCTAAAGGCGAAGTGTTGATAAAGGCTTAGAGGAGCTCAAGTGCGTCAACAGCATGGGGCTGATGTTCACGTGGCAGATCGCAGCGCCAAGGTCAGTGGTTCTCATCTTGATTTGAAGCTAAAGTGGCTGCAGGAAATCCATACTCTCTGGCGCTTTCAGGGAGAGTGGTCACGCAGTGAGGCGAATATACACAGGGTGTTTAAAAACGACGGACCCCACAATTTCCAAGCGGTGCGTTTCGCGATGGCAACGTGTTGCAGTTACACGAAAAGCTGCAAACGCTTTGACGATGTTAAATTTTGATTGAAAGCTTTCGTGAATGCAGGGATTCGAATTGTTGGTTCTTTCGGTCAAGTCACCACCACGTGTAGTGTATAGTGTAGTAGTGTATAGTGTACTACACTATACACTACTACACTATACACTACTACACTATACACTACTACACTATACACTACTACACTATACACTACTATACACTACTACACTATACACTACTATACACTACTACACTATACACTACTATACACTACTACACTATACACTACTATACACTACTACACTATACACTACTACACTATACACTACACTATACACTACTACACTATACACTACACTATACACTACACTATACACTACTATACACTACTACACTACTACACTATACACTACACTATACACTACACTATACACTACTATACACTACTACACTATACACTACTACACTATACACTACTACACTATACACTACTACACTATACACTACTACACTATACACTACTACACTATACACTACTACACTATACACTACTACACTATACACTACTACACTACTATACACTACTACACTACTATACACTACTACACTACTACACTATACACTACACTATACACTACTATACACTACTACACTATACACTACACTATACACTACACTATACACTACTACACTATACACTACACTATACACTACTACACTATACACTACTACACTATACACTACTACACTATACACTACTACACTATACACTACTACACTATACACTACTACACTATACACTACTACACTATACACTACTACACTATACACTACTACACTATACACTACTACACTATACACTACTACACTATACACTACTACACTATACACTACTACACTATACACTACTACACTATACACTACTACACTATACACTACTACACTATACACTACTACACTATACACTACTACACTATACACTACTACACTATACACTACTATACACTACTACACTATACACTACTACACTATACACTACTACACTATACACTACTACACTATACACTACACTATACACTACTACACTATACACTACACTATACACTACTACACTATACACTACACTATACACTACACTATACACTACTACTACACTATACACTACACTATACACTACTACACTATACACTACTACACTATACACTACTACACTATACACTACACTATACACTACTACACTATACACTACTACACTATACACTACCACACTATACACTACACTATACACTACTACACTATACACTACTACACTATACACTACTACACTATACACTACTACACTATACACTACTACACTATACACTACTACACTATACACTACTACTACACTATACACTACACTATACACTACTACACTATACACTACACTATACACTACTATTACACTATACACTACACTATACACTACTACACTATACACTACTACTGGGTAGCCTCTTGCTGTGCCTCCCCCTCAGGGGAAGATGTTCGCGAGGAGGAGAAAAGTCTTTGAGATACACTACACTATACACTACACTATACACTATACACTACTACACTACTACACTACACTATACACTACACTATACACTACACTATACACTACACTATACACTACACTACTACACTATACACTACTACACTACTACACTACACTATACACTACACTATACACTACTACACTACACTATACACTACACTATACACTACACTACTACACTACACTATACACTACACTATACACTACACTATAGACTACACTATACACTACACTACTACACTATACACTACTACACTACTACACTACACTATACACTACACTATACACTACTACACTATACACTACACTATACACTACACTACTACACTACACTATACACTATACACTACACTATACACTACACTATACACTACTACACTATACACTACTACACTATACACTACACTATACACTACACTATACACTACACTATACACTACTACACTATACACTACACTATACACTACACTATACACTACACTATACACTACTACACTATACACTACACTATACACTACTACACTATACACTACACTATACACTACTACACTACTACACTATACACTACTACACTATACACTACACTATACACTACACTATACACTACTACACTATACACTACTACACTATACACTACACTATACACTACACTATACACTACACTATACACTACTACACTATACACTACACTATACACTACTACACTATACACTACACTATACACTACTACACTATACACTACTACACTATACACTACACTATACACTACACTACACTATACACTACACTATACACTACACTATACACTACTACACTATACACTACTACACTACACTACTACACTATACACTACTACACTACACTACTACACTATACACTACACTATACACTACACTATACACTACTACACTTAACACTACTATACACTACACTATACACTACTACACTATACACTACTACACTATACACTACTACACTATACACTACTATACACTACTACACTATACACTACTACACTATACACTACACTATACACTACACTATACACTACACTATACACTACACTATACACTACACTATACACTACTACACTTAACACTACTATACACTACTATACACTACTACACTATACACTACTACACTATACACTACTACACTATACACTACTATACACTACACTATACACTACTACACTATACACTACACTATACACTACACTATACACTACACTATACACTACTACACTATACACTACACTATACACTACTACACTACACTATACACTACTACTGGGTGTCTCTGTGGGTCTGGGTAGCCTCTTGCTGTGCCTCCCCTTCAGGGGAAGATGTTCACGAGGAGGAGACAAGTCTTTGAGATACACTACACTATACACTACACTATACACTACTACACTATACACTACACTATACACTACACTACTACACTACTACACTATACACTACACTATACACTACACTACTACACTATACACTACTACACTATACACTACACTATACACTACACTATACACTACTACACTATACACTACACTATACACTACACTATACACTACTACACTATACACTACACTATACACTACTACACTATACACTACATTATACACTACTACACTATACACTACACTATACACTACTACACTATACACTACTACACTATACACTACACTATACACTACTACACTATACACTACTACACTATACACTACTACACTATACACTACACTATACACTACTATTACACTATACACTACACTATACACTACTACACTATACACTACTACTGGGTAGCCTCTTGCTGTGCCTCCCCCTCAGGGGAAGATGTTCGCGAGGAGGAGACAAGTCTTTGAGATACACTACACTATACACTACTATACACTACACTATACACTACTACACTATACACTACTACACTATACACTACACTATACACTACTACACTATACACTACACTATACACTACACTACACTATACACTACTACACTATACACTACACTATACACCACTACACTATACACTACTACACTATACACTACACTATACACTACTACACTATACACTACTATACACTATACACTACTATACACTACACTATACACTACTACACTATACACTACACTATACACTACTACTGGGTAGCCTCTTGCTGTGCCTCACCTCCCCTCCCCCCTTCAGGGGAAGATGTTCGCGAGGAGGAGAAAAGTCTTTGAGATACACTACACTATACACTACACTACACTATACACTACACTATACACTACACTATACACTACACTACTACACTATACACTACTACACTATACACTACTACTGAGTCGCCTCTTGCTGTGCCTCCCCTCCTCCCCCTCAGGGGAAGATGTTCACGAGGAGGAGACAAGTCTTTGAGATACACTACACTATACACTACTACACTATACACTACACTATACACTACACTATACACTACACTACTACACTATACACTACTATACACTACACTATACACTACTACTGGGTGTCTCTGTGGGTCTGAGTAGCCTCTTGCCTCCCCTTCAGGGGAAGATGTTCACGAGGAGGAGACAAGTCTTTGAGATACACTACACTATACACTACTACACTATACACTACACTACACTACTACACTATACACTACTACTACACTATACACTACTACTACACTATACACTACTACTGAGTCGCCTCTTGCTGTGCCTCCCCTCCTCCCCCTCAGGGGAAGATGTTCGCGAGGAGGAGACAAGTCTTTGAGATACACTACACTATACACTACACTATACACTACACTATACACTACACTATACACTACACTATACACTACACTATACACTACACTATACACTACACTATACACTACTATACACTATACACTACTACTGGGTAGCCTCTTGCTGTGCCTCCCCTTCAGGGGAAGATGTTCACGAGGAGGAGACAAGTCTTTGAGATACACTACACTATACACTACACTATACACTACTACACTACTACACTACACTATACACTACACTATACACTACACTATACACTACTACTGAGTCGCCTCTTGCTGTGCCTCGCCTCCCCTTCAGGGGAAGATGTTCGCGAGGAGGAGACAAGTCTTTGAGATACACTACACTATACACTACTACACTATACACTACTACACTATACACTACTACACTATACACTACTACACTATACACTACTACACTATACACTACACTATACACTACACTATACACTACTACACTATACACTACACTATACACTACTACACTATACACTACTAATGGGTAGCCTCTTGCTGTGCCTCCCCTTCAGGGGAAGATGTTCGCGAGGAGGAGACAAGTCTTTGAGATACACTACACTATACACTACTACACTACACTATACACTACTACACTACTATACACTACTACACTATACACTACTACACTATACACTACTACACTATACACTACTACACTATACACTACTATACACTACACTATACACTACTACACTATACACTACTACACTATACACTACACTATACACTACACTATACACTACTACACTATACACTACACTATACACTACTACACTACACTATACACTACTACTGGGTGTCTCTGTGGGTCTGGGTAGCCTCTTGCTGTGCCTCCCCTTCAGGGGAAGATGTTCGCGAGGAGGAGAAAAGTCTTTGAGATACACTACACTATACACTACACTATACACTACTACACTATACACTACTACTGGGTAGCCTCTTGCTGTGCCTCCCCTTCAGGGGACGATGTTCACGAGGAGGAGACAAGTCTTTGAGATACACTACACTATACACTACACTATACACTACACTATACACTACTACACTATACACTACTACACTATACACTACTACACTATACACTACACTATACACTACACTATACACTACACTATACACTACTACACTATACACTACACTATACACTACACTATACACTACACTATACACTACACTATACACTACACTATACACTACTACACTATACACTACTACACTATACACTACACTATACACTACACTATACACTACACTATACACTACTACACTATACACTACACTATACACTACACTATACACTACACTATACACTACACTATACACTACTACACTATACACCACTATACACTACACTATACACTACTACACTACACTATACACTACTACACTACACTATACACTACACTATACACTACACTATACACTACACTATACACTACACTATACACTACACTATACACTACACTATACACTACTACTGGGTAGCCTCTTGCTGTGCCTCCCCTTCAGGGGAAGATGTTCGCGAGGAGGAGACAAGTCTTTGAGATACACTACACTATACACTACTACACTATACACTACTACACTATACACTACTACACTATACACTACTATACACTACACTATACACTACTACACTATACACTACTACACTATACACTACTACTGGGTAGCCTCTTGCTGTGCCTCCCCTTCAGGGGAAGATGTTCGCGAGGAGGAGACAAGTCTTTGAGATACACTACACTATACACTACTACACTACTATACACTATACACTACACTATACACTACTATACACTACACTATACACTATACACTACACTATACACTACACTATACACTACTACTGAGTCGCCTCTTGCTGTGCCTCCCCTCCTCCCCTCAGGGGAAGATGTTCACGAGGAGGAGACAAGTCTTTGAGATACACTACACTATACACTACACTATACACTACACACTACTATACACTACTACACTACTACTGGGTGTCTCTGTGGGTCTGGGTAGCCTCTTGCTGTGCCTCCCCTTCAGGGGAAGATGTTCGCGAGGAGGAGACAAGTCTTTGAGATACACTACACTATACACTACACTATACACTACACTATACACTACTACACTACACTATACACTACTACACTATACACTACTACTGAGTAGCCTCTTGCTGTGCCTCGCCTTCAGGGGAAGATGTTCACGAGGAGGAGACAAGTCTTTGAGATACACTACACCACTACACTACACTATACACTACTACACTATACACTACACTATACACTACACTATACACTACTACTACACTATACACTACTACTGGGTAGCCTCTTGCTGTGCCTCGCCTCCCCTCAGGGGAAGATGTTCACGAGGAGGAGACAAGTCTTTGAGATACACTACACTATACACTACACTATACACTACACTATACACTACTACACTACACTATACACTACACTATACACTACTACTGGGTAGCCTCTTGCTGTGCCTCCCCTTCAGGGGAAGATGTTCACGAGGAGGAGACAAGTCTTTGAGATACACTACACTATACACTACACTATACACTACTACACTATACACTACTATACACTACACTATACACTACTACTGGGTAGCCTCTTGCTGTGCCTCCCCTTCAGGGGACGATGTTCACGAGGAGGAGACAAGTCTTTGAGATACACTACACTATACACTACACTATACACTACACTATACACTACACTATACACTACTACACTACACTACTACTGGGTGTCTCTGTGGGTCTGGGTAGCCTCTTGCTGTGCCTCACCTCCCCTCAGGGCTCAGGGGAAGATGTTCGCGAGGAGGAGACAAGTCTTTGAGATACACTACACTATACACTACTACACTATACACTACTACACTATACACTACTACTGGGTAGCCTCTTGCTGTGCCTCCCCTTCAGGGGAAGATGTTCACGAGGAGGAGACAAGTCTTTGAGATACACTACACTATACACTACTACACTATACACTACTACACTATACACTACTACACTATACACTACTACACTATACACTACTACTGGGTAGCCTCTTGCTGTGCCTCAGGGCTCAGGGGAAGATGTTCACGAGGAGGAGACAAGTCTTTGAGATCACGGGTGAGGAGCCGTGCTTCCCCGTGGCTTACCTGGGCAGTGCCCCCACCTACGCCGCCAAGGGCATCCCGGCGACATCGCATGCCGTGGCACGCGTGTGGACACGTAGCCAGCACGGTGCGGTGGGGGGGGTGGGGGTGGGGGGGGTGGTGGTGGTGGTAGTGGGGGTGGTGGTGGTGCTGGTGGTGGTAGTGGTGGGGGTGGTGGTAGTGGGGGTGGTGGTGGTGGTGGTAGTGGGGGTGGTGGTGGTGGTAGTGGTGGTGGTAGTGGTGGTGGTGGTGGGGGTGGTGGTGGTGGTGCTGGTGGGGGTGGTGGTGGTGGGGGTGGTGCTGGTGGTAGTGAGTGGCCTGCAAATCACTCTGGTGGTGGTAGTGGTGGTAGTGAGTGACCTGCAACTCACTGTGGTGGTAGTGAGTGGTAGTGAGTGGCCTGCAAATCACTCTGTGCTGGTGGTGGTGGTGGTAGTTGGGGTGGTGGTGGTGGTAGTGGTGGTGGTGGTGGTAGTGGTGGTGGTGGTAGTGGTGGTGGTGCTGGTGGTGGTGGTGGTAGTGGTGGTGGTGCTGGTGGTGGTGGTGGTAGTGGGGGTGGTGGTGGTGGTGGTGGTAGTGGGGGTGGTGGTGGTGGTGGTGGTAGTGGGGGTGGTGGTAGTGGTAGTGAGTGGCCTGCAACTCACTGTGGTGGTGGTAGTGAGTGACCTGCAACTCTCTCGGTGGTGGTGGGGGTGGTGGTGGTGGTGGGGGTGGTGGTGGTGGTAGTGGTGGTGGTGGGGGTAGTGGTGGTGGTAGTGGTAGTGGTGGGGGTGGTAGTGGTGGTGGTGGTAGTGGGGGTGGTAGTGGTGGTGGTGGTAGTGGTGGGGGTGGTGGTGGTGGTGGTAGTGGTGGTGGTAGTGGTGGGGGTAGTGGTGGTGGTGGTGGTAGTGGTGGTAGTGGTGGTGGTAGTGGGTGGTGGTGGTGGTGGTGGTAGTGGGGGTGGTAGTGGGGGTGGTAGTGGTGGTAGTGGGGGTGGTGGTGGTGGTGGTGGTAGTGGGAGTGGTGGTGGTGGTGGTGGTAGTGGTGGTGGTGGTGGTAGTGGTGGTGGTGGTGAGTGACCTGCACCTCTCTCTGTGCTGGTGGTGAGTGGTAGTGGGGGTGGTGGTGGTGGTGGTAGTGGTGGTGGTGGTAGTGAGTGACCTGCACCTCTCTCTGTGCTGGTGTTGAGTGGTAGTGAGTGACCTGCAACTCACTCTATGGTGGTGGTGGTGAGTGACCTGCAACTCACTCTGTGGTGGTGGTGGTGGTGGTGCCAGAGTGGGGATTGGCAGAACTTTTGTGCACCACCACCACAGCCACCACCGTCAGTCACCACCACAATAACCCTCCCTCCCACCCTCCCACCCTCCCTCACGCCCTCCACTCCACTCCGTCTCCTCCTCGGCGGTCCACACACAGGCACCATCGGCACACGAATGATCCTCACCGTGAGCGCCCAAGGTCTCCGCTTGTGCCCGGTGACGACGACCACCACCACCGCCACCACCGCCTCAGCCACAACCACCGGCACCACCCAACAACAACCGCCCTCCCATCTCTACCAGGTAACCCAACTCAGGCGATTGGCTCTGATGCTGCTGCTGATGCTGCTGCTGCTGCTGCTGCATTCCCGGACCCCGACTCTGGGACGTTGATGGCCTCAGAACTTTCTGAGGTAGGAAAAAAAGCTGTCCCGTACGTTCAGTGACAGCTGTCCAGACCCAGAGTCGTAAGTTCAGTGGATGGCGGTGGTGGCATCTACATCTGCAGAACGTGAAGAACCAGTGGCATCTACATCTGCAGAATGTGAAGAACCAGTGCCATCTACATCTACAGAACGTGAAGAACCAGTGGCATCTGCATCTGCAGAACGTGAAGAACCAGTGGCATCTACATCTGCAGAACGTGAAGAACTAGTGGCATCTACATCTACAGAATGTGAAGAACCAGTGGCATCTACATCTCCAGAACGTGAAGAACCAGTGGCATCTACATCTGCAGAACGTGAAGAACCAGTGGCATCTACAGAATGTGAAGAATCAGTGGCATCTACAGAATGTGAAGAACCAGTGGCATCTACATATACAGAATCTGAAGAACCAGTGGCATCTACATCTACAGAATGTGAAGAACCAGTGGCATCTACATCTACAGAATGTGGAGAACCAGTGGCATCTACAGAATGTGAAGAACCAGTGGCATCTACATCTACAGAATGTGAAGAACCAGTGGCATCTACATTTACAGAATGTCAAGAACCAGTGGCATCTACATCTACAGAATGTGAAGAACCAGTGGCATCTACAGAATGTGAAGAACCAGTGGCATCTACATCTACAGAATGTGAAGAACCAGTGGCATCTACAGAACGTGAAGAACCAGTGGCATCTACAGAATGTGAAGAACCAGTGGCATCTACAGAATGTGAAGAACCAGTGGCATCTACATCTACAGAATGTCAAGAACCAGTGGCATCTACAGAATGTGAAGAACCAGTGGCATCTACAGAATGTGAAGAACCAGTGGCATCTACAGAATGTGAAGAACCAGTGGCATCTACATCTACAGAATGTCAAGAACCAGTGGCATCTACAGAATGTGAAGAACCAGTGGCATCTACAGAATGTGAAGAACCAGTGGCATCTACAGAATGTGGAGAACCAGTGGCATCTACATCTACAGAATGTGAAGAACCAGTGGCATCTACATCTACAGAATGTGAAGAACCAGTGGCATCTACATCTACAGAACGTGAAGAACCAGTGGCATCTACAGAACGTGGAGAACCAGTGGCATCTACATCTACAGAACGTGAAGAACCAGTGGCATCTACATCTACAGAATGTGAAGAACCAGTGGCATCCACATCTACAGAATGTGAAGAACCAGTGGCATCTACAGAATGTGAAGAACCAGTGGCATCTACAGAATGTGAAGAACCAGTGGCATCCACATCTACAGAATGTGAAGAACCAGTGGCATCTACATCTACAGAACGTGAAGAACCAGTGGCATCTACATCTACAGAACGTGAAGAACCAGTGGCATCTACATCTACGGAATGTGGAGAACCAGTGGCATCTACATCTACAGAATGTGGAGAACCAGTGGCATCTACAGAATGTGAAGAACCAGTGGCATCTACATCTACAGAACGTGAAGAACCAGTGGCATCTACATCTACGGAATGTGGAGAACCAGTGGCATCTACATCTACAGAATGTGAAGAACCAGTGGCATCTACATCTACAGAACGTGAAGAACCAGTGGCATCTACAGAATGTGAAGAACCAGTGGCATCTACAGAACGTGAAGAACCAGTGGCATCTACATCTACAGAATGTGAAGAACCAGTGGCATCTACATCTACAGAATGTGAAGAACCAGTGGCATCTACAGAATGTGAAGAACCAGTGGCATCTACATCTACAGAATGTGAAGAACCAGTGGCATCTACATCTACAGAATGTGAAGAACCAGTGGCATCTATAGAACGTGAAGAACCAGTGGCATCTACATCTACAGAATGTGAAGAACCAGTGGCATCTACATCTACAGAACGTGAAGAACCAGTGACATCTACATCTACAGAACGTGGAGAACCAGTGGCATCTACAGAATGTGAAGAACCAGTGGCATCTACAGAATGTGAAGAACCAGTGGCATCTACATCTACAGAATGTGAAGAACCAGTGGCATCTACATCTACAGAACGTGAAGAACCAGTGGCATCTACATCTACAGAACGTGAAGAACCAGTGGCATCTACATCTACAGAACGTGAAGAACCAGTGGCATCTACATCTACAGAACGTGAAGAACCAGTGGCATCTACATCTACAGAACGTGAAGAACCAGTGGCGTCTACAGAACGTGGAGAACCAGTGGCATCTACATCTACAGAATGTGAAGAACCAGTGGCATCTACATCTACAGAATGTGAAGAACCAGTGGCATCTACATCTACAGAATGTGGAGAACCAGTGGCATCTACATCTACAGAACGTGAAGAACCAGTGGCATCTACATCTACAGAACGTGAAGAACCAGTGGCATCTACATCTACAGAATGTGAAGAACCAGTGGCATCTACAGAACGTGAAGAACCAGTGGCATCTACATCTACAGAATGTGAAGAACCAGTGGCATCTACATTTACAGAACGTGAAGAACCAGTGACATCTACATCTACAGAACGTGGAGAACCAGTGGCATCTACAGAATGTGAAGAACCAGTGGCATCTACAGAATGTGAAGAACCAGTGGCATCTACATCTACAGAATGTGAAGAACCAGTGGCATCTACATCTACAGAATGTGGAGAACCAGTGGCATCTACAGAATGTGAAGAACCAGTGGCATCTACATCTACAGAATGTGAAGAACCAGTGGCATCTACATCTACAGAACGTGAAGAACCAGTGGCATCTACATCTACAGAATGTGAAGAACCAGTGGCATCTACATCTACAGAACGTGAAGAACCAGTGGCATCTACATCTACAGAACGTGAAGAACCAGTGGCGTCTACAGAACGTGGAGAACCAGTGGCATCTACATCTACAGAATGTGAAGAACCAGTGGCATCTACATCTACAGAATGTGAAGAACCAGTGGCATCTACATCTACAGAACGTGAAGAACCAGTGGCATCTACATCTACAGAACGTGAAGAACCAGTGGCATCTACATCTACAGAACGTGAAGAACCAGTGGCATCTACAGAACGTGGAGAACCAGTGGCATCTACATCTACAGAACGTGAAGAACCAGTGGCATCTACATCTACAGAACGTGAAGAACCAGTGGCATCTACAGAACGTGAAGAACCAGTGGCATCTACATCTACAGAACGTGAAGAACCAGTGGCATCTACATCTACAGAATGTGAAGAACCAGTGGCATCTACATCTACAGAACGTGAAGAACCAGTGGCATCTACATCTACAGAACGTGAAGAACCAGTGGCATCTACATCTACAGAACGTGAAGAACCAGTGGCATCTACATCTACAGAATGTGAAGAACCAGTGGCATCTACATCTACAGAATGTGAAGAACCAGTGGCATCTACATCTACAGAATGTGAAGAACCAGTGGCATCTACAGAATGTGAAGAACCAGTGGCATCTACAGAATGTGAAGAACCAGTGGCATCTACATCTACAGAACGTGGAGAACCAGTGGCATCTACATCTACAGAACGTGGAGAACCAGTGGCATCTACATCTACAGAACGTGGAGAACCAGTGGCATCTACAGACCCAGTCTACGAGTCTCTGGGCTCTTCACCGCTGTTGGCTCGGCATTAATAATTTTCCAGCCTTGCACAAGCGGCGGCGGCGGTGGCCCATCGGGATCTCTTGCATTGAGTTCGCTTTGACAAATCTAAGTTGACGACTCTGGTGGTGGTGGTGGCTGTGGTGGGGCCTGTGGTGGTGGCTGTGGTGGTGGTGGTGATGGCGGTGGCTGTGGTGGTGATGGCGGTGGTGGCAGCAGTAGTGATGGCTGCGGTGCTTGTGGTGGTAATGGTGACGGTGACGGTGGTGGTGACGGTGGTGGTGACGGTGGTGGTGATGGTGACGGTGACCGTGACGGTGACGGTGACCGTGACGGTGATGTTGACGGTGGTTGTGACGGTGATGTTGATGGTGACGTTGTTGGTGACGTTGTTGGTGACGTTGTTGGTGACGTTGTTGGTGACGTTGTTGGTGACGTTGAACGTGACGGTGACGTTGTTGGTGACGTTGTCGGTGACGTTGTCGGTGACGTTGTTGGTGACGTTGTTGGTGACGTTGTCGGTGACGTTGTCGGTGACGTTGTTGGTGACGTTGTTGGTGACGGGACGTTGTTGGTGACGTTGTTGGTGACGTTGAACGTGACGTTGTTGGTGACGTTGTTGGTGACGTTGTTGGTGACGTTGTTGGTGACGTTGAACGTGACGGTGACGTTGTTGGTGACGTTGTTGGTGACGTTGTTGGTGACGTTGTTGGTGACGTTGTTGGTGACGTTGAACGTGACGGTGACGTTGTTGGTGACGTTGTTGGTGACGTTGTTGGTGACGTTGTCTGTGACGTTGTTGGTGACGTTGTTGGTGACGTTGTTGGTGACGTTGTTGGTGACGTTGTCGTTGACGTTGTTGGTGACGTTGTTGGTGACGTTGGTGGTGACGTTGTTGGTGACGTTGTTGGTGACGGTGACGTTGTTGGTGACGTTGTTGGTGACGTTGTTGGTGACGTTGACGTTGTTGGTGACGTTGTTGGTGACGTTGTTGGTGACGGTGACGTTGTTGGTGACGTTGTTGGTGACGTTGTTGGTGACGTTGTTGGTGACGGTGACGTTGTTGGTGACGTTGTTGGTGACGTTGTTGGTGACGTTGTCGGTGACGTTGTCGGTGACGTTGTTGGTGACGTTGTTGGTGACGTTGTCGGTGACGCCGTTGGTGACGGTGACGTTGTTGGTGACGTTAACGGTGATGTTGTTGGTGACGTTGTTGGTGAACGTGACGGTGACGTTGTTGGTGACGTTGTTGGTGACGTTGTTGGTGACGTTGTTGGTGACGTTGTTGGTGACGTTGGTGACGTTGTTGGTGACGTTGTTGGTGACGTTGTTGGTGACGTTGTCGGTGACGTTGTTGGTGACGTTGTCGGTGACGTTGTTGGTGACGGTGACGTTGTTGGTGACGTTGTCGGTGACGTTGTTGGTGACGTTGTTGGTGACGTTGTTGGTGACGTTGTTGGTGACGTTGTCGGTGACGGTGACGTTGTTGGTGACGTTGTCGGTGACGTTGTCGGTGACGTTGTCGGTGACGTTGTTGGTGACGTTGTTGGTGACGGTGACGTTGTTGGTGACGTTGTCGGTGACGTTGTCGGTGACGTTGTTGGTGACGTTGTCGGTGACGGTGACGTTGTTGGTGACGTTGTCGGTGACGTTGTCGGTGACGTTGTTGGTGACGGTGACGTTGTTGGTGACGTTGTCGGTGACGTTGTCGACGGTGACGTTGTTGGTGACGTTGTCGGTGACGTTGTTGGTGACGGTGACGTTGTTGGTGACGTTGTTGGTGACGTTGTCGGTGACGTTGTTGGTGACGTTGTTGGTGACGTTGTTGGTGACGTTGTTGGTGACGGTGACGTTGTTGGTGACGTTGTTGGTGACGTTGTCGGTGACGTTGTCGGTGACGTTGTCGGTGACGTTGTTGGTGACGGTGACGTTGTTGGTGACGGTGACGGTGACGTTGGTGGTGACGTTGTTGGTGACGTTGTTGGTGACGTTGTTGTTGACGTTGTTGGTGACGTTGTCGGTGACGTTGTTGGTGACGTTGTTGGTGATGGTGACGTTGTTGGTGACGTTGTTGGTGACGTTTTCGGTGACGTTGTTGGTGGCGTTGTTGGTGACGTTGTTGGTGACGTTGTCGGTGACGTTGTCGGTGAACGTTGTCGGTGACGTTGTTGGTGACGTTGTTGGTGACGTTGTCGGTGACGGTGACGTTGACGTTGTTGGTGACGTTGTTGGTGAACGTTGACGTTGTTGGTGACGTTGTCGGTGACGTTGTTGGTGACGTTGTCGGTGACGTTGTCGGTGAACGTTGTCGGTGACGTTGTTGGTGACGTTGTTGGTGACGTTGTCGGTGACGGTGACGTTGACGTTGTTGGTGACGTTGTTGGTGAACGTTGACGTTGTTGGTGACGTTGTCGGTGACGTTGTTGGTGACGTTGTCGGTGACGTTGTTGGTGACGGTGACGTTGTTGGTGACGTTGTCGGTGACGTTGTTGGTGATGTTGTTGGTGACGTTGTTGGTGACGGTGACGTTGTCGGTGACGTTGTTGGTGACGTTGTCGGTGAACGTTGTCGGTGACGTTGTTGGTGACGTTGTTGGTGACGTTGTTGGTGACGGTGACGTTGTTGGTGACGTTGTTGGTGACGGTGACGTTGACGTTGTTGGTGACGTTGTTGGTGAACGTTGACGTTGTTGGTGACGTTGTCGGTGACGGTGACGTTGTTGGTGAACGTTGACGGTGACGTTGTTGGTGACGTTGCCGGTGACGGTGAACGTTGCCGGTGACGTTGTCGGTGAACGTTGCCGGTGACGGTGACGTTGACGCCGTTGGCTCCCTGCAGGTGTCCCGTGTGACGTGGTGCTCCGCTCCGGACCCGGCCCGCCCGTGCCTGCTGCTCTGGGTGTACCGGCACGAGGGTCGCCACAAGGCGGTGGTGCTGCGGTGCCACGCGGCGCTGGCACGCGGCCCGGCACAGGCGCGGGCGGCTGCGGCGGCGGCTCGGCAGGCGGCTCGGGACGGCCTCGCCGAGTTCTGCCGCGGCAAGAGGCTCAGCGACGCTCGGAGCGGGAGGCAGGTGAAGGAGATCAACACTCAGAGAGAGAGACACTCAGAGACACAGAGACACAGAGACACTCACCACACTCACAGAGACACTCAGAGACACAGAGACACAGAGACACTCACCACACTCACAGAGACACTCAGAGACACAGAGACACAGAGAGAGACAGAGAGAGAGACACTCACCACACTCACCACACACACAGAGACACTCACCACACACTCACCACAACTCACCACACACTCACCACACACAGAGAGAGAGAGACACTCACCACACACACACACACAGAGAGAGAGACACTCACCACACACACACACACAGAGAGAGAGACACTCACCAGACACTCACCACACACACAGAGACACTCACCACACACACAGAGACACTCACCACACACACAGAGACACTCACCACACACACACCACACACAGAGAGAGAGAGACACTCACCACACACTCACCACACACACACTCACCACACACTCACCACACAGAGACACAGAGACACTCAGAGAGAGACACTCACCACACACTCACCACACTCACCACACACTCACCACACACACACACTCACCACACACTCACCACACACTCACCACACACAGTCACCACACACTCACCACACAGAGACACAGAGACACTCAGAGACACTCACCACACACACACAGAGACACTCATCACACACTCACCACACACACAGAGAGAGAGACACTCACCACACACTCACCACACACTCACCACACAGAGACACTCACCACACACACACAGAGACACTCACCACACACTCACAGACACAGAGACACAGAGACACTCACCACACACTCACAGACACAGAGAGAGACACTCACCACACACTCACCACACACTCACCACACACTCACCACACACTCACCACACACACAGAGACACAGAGAGAGACACTCACCACACACTCACCACACAGAGAGACACTCACCACACACACACACAGAGACACTCACCACACACACACAGAGACACTCACCACACACACACACACAGACACTCACCACACACACAGATACACTCACTACACACTCACCACACACACACACACAGAGACTCACCACACACACACACAGACACTCACCACACACAGAGAGACACTCACCACACACACACACCACACACACTCACAGACTCACACACTCACACTCACCACACACACACACACAGAGACACTCACCACACACACACACAGTCACCACACACACACACCACACACACTCACAGACTCACACACTCACACTCACCACACAGTCACCACACACACACTCACCACACACACACACAGTCACCACACACACACACAGAGACACTCACCACACTCACAGAGACTCACCACACACACACACAGACTCACCACATACACACACAGACTAACACACTCACACTCACCACACACACACCACACACACACTCACCACACACACACACACACAGAGACACTCACCACACACACAGAGACACTCACTCACACTCACCACACACACTCACACTCACAGAGACACTCACTCACACTCACCACACACTCACACAGACTCACCACACACTCACACAGACTCACCACACACTCACACAGACTCACCACACACTCACACTCACCACACACAGACTCACCACAGTCACCACACACACACAGACTAACACACTCACACTCACCACACACTCACACAGAGACACTCACCACACACACACAGAGACTCACCACACACACACAGAGACACTCACCACACACACACAGAGACTCACCACACACACACAGAGAGACTCACCACACACTCACACCACACACTCACACACACAGTCACCACACACACACACTCACCACACACACACACAGAGACACTCACCACACACACACAGAGACTCACCACACACACACAGAGACACTCACCACACACACACAGACTCACACACTCACACTCACCACACACTCACACACACAGTCACCACACACACACACACTCACCACACACACACACACAGAGACACTCACCACACACACACAGACTCACCACACACACACACAGTCACCACACACACACACACACACAGTCACCACACACACACACACAGTCACCACACACACACACAGACTAACACACTCACACTCACCACACACTCACAGTCACCACACACTCACAGACTAACACACTCACACTCACCACACACTCACACAGAGACACTCACCACACACACACACAGAGACTCACCACACACACACACACAGTCACCACACACACACACACAGTCACCACACACACACACAGACTAACACACTCACACTCACCACACACTCACACAGAGACACTCACCACACACACACACAGAGACTCACCACACACACACACACAGTCACCACACACACACACACACAGTCACCACACACACACACAGACTAACACACTCACACTCACCACACACTCACACAGAGACACTCACCACACACACACACAGAGACTCACCACACACACACACACACAGTCACCA
Source organism: Petromyzon marinus (assembly GCF_048934315.1). Taxonomy (NCBI): domain Eukaryota; kingdom Metazoa; phylum Chordata; class Hyperoartia; order Petromyzontiformes; family Petromyzontidae; genus Petromyzon; species Petromyzon marinus. Next base: position 4,086,231 of record NC_133741.1, on the reverse strand, counting down.
CACACACACACCACACACTCACAGAGACACTCACCACACTCACCACAGACTCACCACACACACACAGAGGCTCACCACACACACACACAGACTCACCACAGACTCACCACACACACACAGACTCACCACACTCACCACAGACTCACCACACACACACACAGAGACTCACCACACTCACCACAGACTCACCACACTCACTACAGACTCACCACACTCACCATAGAGACTCACCACACACACACAGAGACTCACCACACACACACACAGTCACCACACACACACACCACACACACTCACAGAGACACTCACCACACTCACCACGGACTCACCACACACACACAGAGACTCACCACACACACACACAGACTCACCACAGACTCACCACACACACACAGACTCACCACACTCACCATAGACTCACTACACACACACACACAGACTCACCACACTCACCACAGACTCACCACACACACACACACAGACTCACCACACCCACACGGAGACTCACCACACTCACCACACTCACCACAGACTCACCACACTCACTACAGACTCACCACACTCACCACAGAGACTCACCACACACACACAGAGACTCACCACACTTACCACACTCACCACAGACTCACCACACTCACCACAGACTCACCACAGAGACTCACCACACACTCACCACAGACTCACCACAGACTCACCACAGAGACTCACCACACTCACCACACTCACCACACACACACAGACTCACCACAGACTCACCACAGACTCACCACACTCACCACAGAGACTCACCACACACTCACCACACTCACCACACTCACCACACACACTCACCACACTCACCACAGACTCACCACAGACTCACCACAGAGACTCACCACACACACACACAGACTCACCACAGAGTCACCACACACACACACAGACTCACCACAGACTCACCACAGACTCACCACACACACACACTCACCACACACACTCACCACACTCACCACACTCACCACACTCACCACAGACTCACCACAGAGACTCACCACACTCACCACACACACACACAGACTCACCACAGACTCACCACACACACACACAGACTCACCACACTCACCACAGACTCACCACAGAGACTCACCACACACACACAGACTCACCACAGAGACTCACCAAACACACACACACTCACCACACACACACACACTCACCACACTCACCACACACTCACCACACACACACACTCACCACAGAGACTCACCACACTCACCACAGACTCACCACAGACTCACCACAGAGACTCACCACACACACACACAGACTCACCACAGACTCACCACACACACAAACAGACTCACCACACACACACACACTCACCACACACACACACACTCACCACACACACTCACCACACTCACCACAGACTCACCACAGACTCACCACAGAGACTCACCACACACACATACTCACCACACACACACACAGACTCACCACACTCACCACACTCACCACAGACTCACCACAGACTCACCACAGAGACTCACCACACACACATACTCACCACACTCACCACAGACTCACCACACACACTCACCACACACACACAGAGACTCACCACAGACTCACCACACACACTCACCACACACTCACCACACTCACCACAGACTCACCACAGAGACTCACCACACACACACACACACTCACCACACACACTCACCACACTCACCACACTCACCACAGACTCACCACAGAGACTCACCACACACACACACAGACTCACCACAGAGTCACCACACACACACACAGACTCACCACAGACTCACCACAGACTCACCACACACACACACTCACCACACTCACCACACACACTCACCACACACACACACTCACCACATACACTCACCACACTCACCACACTCACCACAGACTCACCACAGACTCACCACAGACACTCACCACACTCACCACACTCACCACAGACTCACCACAGACTCACCACAGAGACTCACCACAGAGACTCACCACACTCACCACAGACTCACCACAGACTCACCACAGAGACTCACCACACTCACCACAGACTCACCACAGAGACTCACCACACTCACCACAATCACCACAGACTCACCACACTCACCACAGACTCACCACACTCACCACACTCACCACACTCACCACAGACTCACCACAGACTCACCACAGAGACTCACCACACTCACCACAGACTCACCACAGACTCACCACAGAGACTCACCACACACACACACTCACCACACTCACCACAGACTCACCACAGACTCACCACACACACTCACCACACACTCACCACACTCACCACAGACTCACCACAGAGACTCACCACACACACACACAGACTCACCACAGACTCACCACACACACAAACAGACTCACCACACACACACACACTCACCACACACACACACACACTCACCACACACACACACTCACCACACACACTCACCACACACTCACCACACTCACCACACACTCACCACAGACTCACCACAGACTCACCACAGACTCACCACAGAGACTCACCACACACACACACAGACTCACCACAGACTCACCACACTCACCACACTCACCACACTCACCACAGACTCACCACAGAGACTCACCACAGACTCACCACAGAGACTCACCACAATCACCACAGACTCACCACACTCACCACAGACTCACCACAGAGACTCACCACACACACACACAGACTCACCACACTCACCACACTCACCACACACACTCACCACACTCACCACAGACTCACCACAGACTCACCACAGACTCACCACAGACTCACCACAGACACTCACCACACTCACCACACTCACCACACTCACCACAGACTCACCACACACACACACACTCACCACACACTCACCACACTCACCACAGACTCACCACAGAGACTCACCACACACACAGACTCACCACACACACACACACACTCACCACACTCACCACACACTCACCACACTCACCACACACACTCACCACACACTCACCACACTCACCACACACTCACCACAGAGACTCACCACACACTCACCACAGACTCACCACAGACTCACCACACTCACCACACTCACCACAGACTCACCACAGACTCACCACAGAGACTCACCACACTCACCACAGACTCACCACAGACTCACCACACACTCACCACACTCACCACACACACTCACCACACACTCACCACACTCACCACAGACTCACCACACTCACCACACTCACCACACTCACCACACACAGACTCACCACAGAGACTCACCACACACAGACTCACCACACACACACACACTCACCACACACACACACACTCACCACACACACTCACCACACACTCACCACAGACTCACCACAGAGACTCACCACACACACACACTCACCACACTCACCACAGACTCACCACAGACTCACCACACACACTCACCACACACTCACCACACTCACCACAGACTCACCACAGAGACTCACCACACACACACACAGACTCACCACAGACTCACCACACACACAAACAGACTCACCACACACACACACACTCACCACACACACACACACACTCACCACACACACACACACTCACCACACACACACACTCACCACACACACTCACCACACACTCACCACACTCACCACACACTCACCACAGACTCACCACAGACTCACCACAGAGACTCACCACACACACACACAGACTCACCACAGACTCACCACACTCACCACACTCACCACAGACTCACCACAGACTCACCACAGAGACTCACCACAGACTCACCACAGAGACTCACCACAATCACCACAGACTCACCACACTCACCACAGACTCACCACAGAGACTCACCACACACACACACAGACTCACCACACTCACCACACTCACCACACACACTCACCACACTCACCACAGACTCACCACAGACTCACCACAGACTCACCACAGACACTCACCACACTCACCACACTCACCACACTCACCACACTCACCACAGACTCACCACACACACACTCACCACACACTCACCACACTCACCACAGACTCACCACAGAGACTCACCACACACACAGACTCACCACACACACACACACACTCACCAGACTCACCACACACTCACCACACTCACCACACACACTCACCACACACTCACCACACTCACCACACACTCACCACAGAGACTCACCACACACTCACCACAGACTCACCACACACACTCACCACACTCACCACACACACTCACCACACTCACCACACACACTCACCACACTCACCACACACACTCACCACACTCACCACACTCACCACAGACTCACCACAGAGACTCACTACACTCACCACAGAGACTCACCACAGAGACTCACCACAGAGACTCACCACACTCACCACACACTCACCACACTCACCACACTCACCACACACACTCACCACAGAGACTCACCACACTCACCACAGACTCACCACAGAGACTCACCACACTCACCACACTCACCACAGAGACTCACCACACACACACACAGACTCACCACACACTCACCACAGACACTCACCACACACTCACACACTCACCACACTCACCACAGACTCACCACAGAGACTCACCACACTCACCACACTCACCACACTCACCACACTCACCACACACACTCACCACACGCACACACACTCACCACACACACTCACCACACTCACCACACACTCACCACAGACTCACCACAGAGACTCACCACACTCACCACACACACACACACTCACCACACTCACCACACACTCACCACAGAGACTCACCACACTCACCACACACACACACAGACTCACCACACTCACCACACACTCACCACACTCACCACACACTCACCACACTCACCACACTCACACAGAGACTCACCACACACACACACACACTCACCACACACACTCACCACACACACACACTCACCACACACACACACACTCACCACACTCACCACACTCACCACACACACACCACAGAGACTCACCACACTCACCACACACACTCACCACACACACACACTCACCACACACACACACACTCACCACACTCACCACACTCACCACACACTCACCACACACTCACCACACTCACCACACTCACCACACACACTCACCACACACACACACACTCACCACACTCACCACACACACTCACCACACTCACCACACACACTCACCACACTCACCACACACACTCACCACACTCACCACACTCACCACAGACTCACCACAGAGACTCACTACACTCACCACAGAGACTCACCACAGAGACTCACCACAGAGACTCACCACACTCACCACACACTCACCACACTCACCACACTCACCACACACACTCACCACAGAGACTCACCACACTCACCACAGACTCACCACAGAGACTCACCACACTCACCACACTCACCACAGAGACTCACCACACACACACACAGACTCACCACACACTCACCACAGACTCACCACAGACACTCACCACACACTCACACACTCACCACACTCACCACAGACTCACCACAGAGACTCACCACACTCACCACACTCACCACACTCACCACACACACTCACCACACGCACACACACTCACCACACACACTCACCACACTCACCACACACTCACCACAGACTCACCACAGAGACTCACCACACTCACCACACACACACACACTCACCACACTCACCACACACTCACCACAGAGACTCACCACACTCACCACACACACACACAGACTCACCACACTCACCACACACTCACCACACTCACCACACACTCACCACACTCACCACACTCACACAGAGACTCACCACACACACACACACACTCACCACACACACTCACCACACACACACACTCACCACACACACACACACTCACCACACTCACCACACTCACCACACACACACCACAGAGACTCACCACACTCACCACACACACTCACCACACACACACACTCACCACACACACACACACTCACCACACTCACCACACTCACCACACACTCACCACACACTCACCACACTCACCACACTCACCACACACACTCACCACACACACACACACTCACCACACTCACCACACACACTCACCACACTCACCACACACACTCACCACACTCACCACACACACTCACCACACTCACCACACTCACCACAGACTCACCACAGAGACTCACTACACTCACCACAGAGACTCACCACAGAGACTCACCACAGAGACTCACCACACTCACCACACACTCACCACACTCACCACACTCACCACACACACTCACCACAGAGACTCACCACACTCACCACAGACTCACCACAGAGACTCACCACACTCACCACACTCACCACAGAGACTCACCACACACACACACAGACTCACCACACACTCACCACAGACTCACCACAGACACTCACCACACACTCACACACTCACCACACTCACCACAGACTCACCACAGAGACTCACCACACTCACCACACTCACCACACTCACCACACACACTCACCACACGCACACACACTCACCACACACACTCACCACACTCACCACACACTCACCACAGACTCACCACAGAGACTCACCACACTCACCACACACACACACACTCACCACACTCACCACACACTCACCACAGAGACTCACCACACTCACCACACACACACACAGACTCACCACACTCACCACACACTCACCACACTCACCACACACTCACCACACTCACCACACTCACACAGAGACTCACCACACACACACACACACTCACCACACACACTCACCACACACACACACTCACCACACACACACACACTCACCACACTCACCACACTCACCACACACACACCACAGAGACTCACCACACTCACCACACACACTCACCACACACACACACTCACCACACACACACACACTCACCACACTCACCACACTCACCACACACTCACCACACACTCACCACACTCACCACACACACTCACCACACACACACACACTCACCACACTCACCACACACACTCACCACACTCACCACACAGACTCACCACACTCACCACACACACACACCACAGAGACTCACCACACACACCACACTCACCACACTCACCACACTCACCACACTCACCACACTCACCACAGAGACTCACCACACTCACCACAGACTCACCACAGAGACTCACCACACACACACACACTCACCACACACTCACCACACTCACCACACACACACACACTCACCACACACTCACCACACTCACCACACACACACACACTCACCACACACACACACACTCACCACACTCACCACACTCACCACACACACACCACAGAGACTCACCACACTCACCACACACACTCACCACACTCACCACACTCACCACACACACACCACAGAGACTCACCACACTCACCACACACACTCACCACACACACACACTCACCACACACACACACACTCACCACACTCACCACACTCACCACACACTCACCACACACTCACCACACTCACCACACTCACCACACACACTCACCACACACACACACACTCACCACACTCACCACACACACTCACCACACTCACCACACAGACTCACCACACTCACCACACACACACACCACAGAGACTCACCACACACACCACACTCACCACACTCACCACACTCACCACACTCACCACACTCACCACAGAGACTCACCACACTCACCACAGACTCACCACAGAGACTCACCACACACACACACACTCACCACACACTCACCACACTCACCACACACACACACACTCACCACACACTCACCACACTCACCACACACACACACACTCACCACACACACACACACTCACCACACTCACCACACTCACCACACACACACCACAGAGACTCACCACACTCACCACACACACTCACCACACACACACACTCACCACACACACACACACTCACCACACTCACCACACTCACCACACACACACACACACTCACCACACACTCACCACACTCACCACACACACTCACCACACACACACACTCACCACACTCACCACAGAGACTCACCACACTCACCACAGAGACTCACCACAGAGACTCACCACACACTCACCACAGAGACTCACCACACACTCACCACACTCACCACAGAGACTCACCACACACTCACCACACAGACTCACCACAGAGACTCACCACACACTCACCACACACTCACCACAGAGACTCACCACAGAGACTCACCACACACTCACCACAGACTCACCACACACTCACCACACTCACCACACACTCACCACACAGACTCACCACAGAGACTCACCACACACACTCACCACAGAGACTCACCACACACTCACCACAGACTCACCACAGAGACTCACCACAGAGACTCACCACACACACACACAGACTCACCACACTCACCACACACACTCACCACACTCACCACAGACTCACCACACAGACTCACCACAGAGACTCACCACACACACTCACCACACACACTCACCACACTCACCACAGAGACTCACCACAGAGACTCACCACACACCCTCGTGCTGTGCGTCTGTAAGTTGCGTCTGCAGCAGCTGCTGCTGCTGAGCTGGAGGTCTCTGCATCAGCACCAGCGGGGTGGTAGTGGTGGTGAGCAGGAGGGTGGTGGTGAGCAGGAGGCTGGGGGTGGTGAGGAGCGAGGTGAGGAGCGAGGTGAGGACGAGGACGAGGAGGAGGAGGAGGAGGAGGAGAGGCGGAAGCTGGCCAGGCTGCTCCCGGCCCCACCACTCCGGAGAATGATGAAGAGAGTCAGCGTGTACCACCAACCCCGGCCTGGCCTGCAGGCCCTCGTGGAGGTGAGTGTGGTGGTGAGGGTGGTGGTGAGGGTGGTGGTGAGTGTGGTGGTGAGGGTGGTGAGGGTGAGGGTGGTGGTGAGGGTGGTGGTGAGGGTGGTGGTGAGGGTGGTGGTGAGGGTGGTGGTGAGCGTGGTGGTGAGGGTGGTGGTGAAGTGAGTCAGCATGTACCACCAACCCCGGCCTGGCCTGCAGGCCCTCGTGGAGGTGAGGGTGGTGGTGAGGGTGGTGGTGAGGGTGAGGGTGGTGGTGAGCGTGGTGGTGAGGATGGTGGTGAGGGTGGTGGTGAGGGTGGTGAGGGTGGTGGTGAAGAGAGTCAGCGTGTACCACCAACCCCGGCCTGGCCTGCAGGCTCTCGTGGAGGTGAGTGTGGTGGTGAGGGTGAGGGTGGTGGTGAGTGTGGTGGCGAGGGTGGTGGTGAGTGTGGTGGTGGTGAGGGTGGTGGTGAGCGTGGTGGTGAGGGTGGTGGTGAAGAGAGTCAGTGTGTACCACCAACCCCGGCCTGGCCTGCAGGCTCTCGTGGAGGTGAGGGTGGTGAGGGTGGTGGTGAGGGTGGTGGTGAGGGTGGTGGTGAGGGTGGTGGTGAGGGTGGTGGTGAGCGTGGTGGTGAGGGTGGTGGTGAGGGTGGTGACTATGATGATGACGATGGTGGTGACGCTGATGATGATGACGATGATGGTGGCGGTGATGATGGTGGTGATGATGATGATGGTGGTGGTGATGATGGTGGCGGTGATGATGGTGGTGATGATGATGATGGTGGTGATGATGATGGTGGTGATGATGGTGGTGATGATGATGATGGTGATGATGATGGTGGTGTTGATGATGGTGGTGATGATGATGGTGGTGATGATGATGGTGATGACGATGATGGTGGTGATGATGATGGTGGTGTTGATGATGGTGGTGATGATGATGGTGTTGATGATGATGGTGGTGTTGATGATGGTGGTGATGATGATGGTGGTGATGATGATGGTGATGACGATGATGATGATGGTGGTGATGATGATGGTGGTGTTGATGATGGTGGTGATGATGATGGTGGTGATGATGATGGTGATGACGATGATGATGATGATGATGGTGGTGATGATGATGGTGGTGTTGATGATGGTGGTGATGATGATGGTGGTGATGATGATGGTGATGACGATGATGATGGTGGTGATGATGATGATGGTGTTGATGATGGTGGTGATGATGATGGTGGCGGTGATGATGATGGTGGTGATGATGATGGTGGTGGTGATGGTGGTGGTGATGATGATGATGGTGTTGATGATGGTGGTGATGATGATGGTGGCGGTGATGATGATGGTGGTGATGATGATGGTGGTGGTGGTGATGGTGGCGATGATGATGATGGTGATGATGATGGTGGTGGTGATGATGGTGGTGGTGGTGATGGTGGTGATGGTGGTGGTGATGGTGGTGATGATGATGGTGGTGGTGATGATGACGATGATGATGGTGATGATGATGATGATAGCAGTGACACTCAGATGCCTTCACCTAGCAGCTGATAGACCACGGATCTCATCGGCCACTGATTCTCACGACTGTGGTTGTGCTGTATCTCTCTGTGCGTGCAGGACTGGGTCGCTGAAAGGGAGGAGGAACGCCTCTTAAAGGATCGCGGTGATGGCCGTGATGGTGGTGATGGTGGTGGTGATGGTGGTGGTGATGGTGGTGATGGTGGTGATGGTGGTGATGGTGGTGATGGTGGTGATGGTGATGGCGGTGATGGTGGTGATGGTGGTGATGACGGTGATGGTGGTGATGGTGGTGATGGCGGTGATGGCGGTGATGGTGGCGGTGATGGTGGTGATGGTGGTGATGGTGGTGCTGGTGGTGATGGTGGTGATGGTGGTGATGGTGGTGATGGTGGTGCTGGTGGTGATGGTGGTGATGGTGGTGATGGCGGTGATGGTGGCGGTGATGGTGGTGATGGTGGTGATGGTGGTGCATTGGCTGCTGATGTGTCCCGTATGAGTCTGTGTGAAAGGTCAGCATCACGGTTACCACAATCATCATCAGCATCATCATCAGCAGCACGGTTACCACAATCATCATCAGCAGCAGCATCATCATCAGCAGCACGGTTACCACAATCATCATCAGCAGCAGCAGCATCATCAGCAGCAGCACTTTGTCCAGTACTATCATCATCATCAGCAGCAAGATCAGCAGCACTTTGTACAGTACTTGCATCATCATCAGCATCATCAGCAGCAGCAGAACGGTTACCGCTAGCATCATCATCAGCAGCATCATCAGCAGTAAGATCAACAGCACGCTGTCCAGTACGAACATCAACATCAGCAGCAGCAGCATCATCAGCAGCAGCACGGCTACCACTATCATCATCACTGTCAGCACCATCATCACTATCAGCATCGTCATCAGCAGCATCATCAGCAGTAAGATCAACACCACGTTGTCCAGTACGAACAACAACAACATCATCAGCAGCAGCAGCAGCATCATCAGCAGCAGCACGGCTACCACTATCATCATCACTGTCAGCACCATCATCACTATCAGCATCATCATCATCAGCAGCACTTTGTCCAGTACTATCATCATCATCAGCAGCAAGATCAGCAGCACTTTGTACAGTACTTGCATCATCATCAGCATCATCAGCAGCAGCACGGCTACCACTATCATCATCACTGTCAGCACCATCATCACTATCAGCATCATCATCACTATCATCATCACTATCAGCATCATCATCAGCAGCACGCTCTCCAGTACTGTCACCAGCGCTATCATCATCAGCACCGTCACTGCCATCAGCAGCAGCAGCAGCACTGGGGGTGATTTCATCAGCACTATCATCATCAGCAGCAGCACTATCATCATCATCAGCACTATCATCATCATCAACACTGTCATCAGGATCATCAACATTGTCATCAGTAATTTCATCGACATTATCATCATCGTCAGCAGCACGATCGGCACGATCAGCATCATCATCATCAGCGTCATCACGAGTACCACCGTCACTGTCATCAGCACCATCACCATCATCATCAGCAGCATCATCAGCAGCATCAGCACTCCCAACACTATCGCTGTTCACACCGCATCACTACAGACAGTACTGCCCATTGTGAACCTGTGGTGAGTCTGTGGGTCTCTGTGTGGTGAGTCTGTGGGTCTCTGTGTGGTGGTGAGTCTGTGGGTCTCTGTGTGGTGAGTCTGTGGGTCTCTGTGTGGTGAGTCTGTGGGTCTCTGTGTGGTGAGTCTGTGGGTCTCTGTGTGGTGAGTCTGTGGGTCTCTGTGTGGTGAGTCTGTGGGTCTCTGTGTGGTGAGTCTGTGGGTCTCTGTGTGGTGAGTCTGTGGGTCTCTGTGTGGTGAGTCTATGGGTCTCTGTGTGATGAGTCTGTGGGTCTCTGTGTGGTGAGTCTGTGGGTCTCTGTGTGGTGAGTCTGTGGGTCTCTGTGTGGTGAGTCTGTGGGTCTCTGTGTGGTGAGTCTGTGGGTCTCTGTGTGGTGAGTCTGTGGGTCTCTGTGTGGTGAGTCTGTGGGTCTCTGTGTGGTGAGTCTGTGGGTCTCTGTGTGGTGAGTCTGTGGGTCTCTGTGTGGTGAGTCTCTGGGTCTCTGTGTGATGAGTCTCTGGGTCTCTGTTTGATGAGTCTGTGGCTCTCTGTGTGATGAGTCTGTGGGTCTCTATGTGGTGAGTCTGTGGGTCTCTGTGTGGTGAGTCTATGGCTCTCTGTGTGATGAGTCTCTGGGTCTCTATGTGGTGAGTCTGTGGGTCTCTGTGTGGTGGGTCTCTGTGTGGTGAGTCTGTGGCTCTCTGTGTGGTGAGTCTGTGGGTCTGTGTGTGGTGGGTCTCTGTGTGGTGAGTCTATGGGTCTCTATGTGATGAGTCTGTGTGTCTCTGTGTGGTGAGTCTGTGTGTCTCTGTGTGATGAGTCTGTGTGTCTCTGTGTGATGAGTCTGTGGGTCTCTGTGTGGTGAGTCTGTAGGGCTCTGTGTGGTGAGTCTGTGGCTCTCTGTGTGGTGAGTCTGTGTGTCTCTGTGTGATGAGTCTGTGTGTCTCTGTGTGATGAGTCTGTGGGTCTCTATGTGATGAGTCTGTGGGTCTCTGTGTGATGAGTCTGTGTGTCTCTGTGTGATGAGTCTGTGTGTCTCTGTGTGATGAGTCTGTGTGTCTCTGTGTGATGAGTCTGTGTGTCTCTGTGTGGTGAGTCTGTGTGTCTCTGTGTGGTGAGTCTGTGTGTCTCTGTGTGGTGAGTCTGTGGGTCTCTGTGTGGTGAGTCTGTGGGTCTCTATGTGATGAGTCTGTGGGTCTCTGTGTGGTGAGTCTGTGTGTCTCTGTGTGATGAGTCTGTGTGTCTTTGTGTGATGAGTCTGTGTGTCTTTGTGTGGTGAGTCTATGGGTCTCTGTGTGGTGAGTCTGTGGGTCTCTGTGTGGTGAGTCAATGGGTCTCTGTGTGGTGGGTCTCTGTGTGGTGAGTCTGTGGGTCTCTGTGTGGTAAGTCTGTGGCTCTCTGTGTGGTGAGTCTGTGGCTCTCTCTGTGGTGAGTCTGTGTGTCTCTATGTGATGAGTCTGTGGGTCTCTGTGTGGTGAGTCTGTGGGTCTCTATGTGGTGAGTCTGTGGGTCTCTGTGTGGTGAGTCTGTGGGTCTCTGTGTGGTGAGTCTATGGGTCTCTGTGTGGTGAGTCTGTGTGTCTCTGTGTGGTGAGTCTGTGGGTCTCTGTGTGGTGAGTCTGTGGGTCTCTGTGTGATGAGTCTGTGGGTCTCTGTGTGGTGAGTCTGTGTGTCTCTGTGTGGTGAGTCTGTGGCTCTCTGTGTGGTGAGTCTGTGGGTCTCTGTGTGGTGAGTCTGTGTGTCTCTGTGTGGTGAGTCTGTGGGTGTCTGTGTGGTGAGTCTGTGGGTCTCTATGTGATGAGTCTGTGTGTCTCTGTGTGGTGAGTCTGTGTGTCTCTGTGTGATGAGTCTGTGTGTCTCTGTGTGGTGAGTCTGTGTGTCTCTGTGTGGTGAGTCTGTGTCTCTGTGTGGTGGGTCTCTATGAGTGAGTCTGTGTGTCTCTGTGTGGTGGGTCTCTGTGTGATGAGTCTGTGGGTCTCTGTGTGGTGAGTCTGTGTGTCTCTGTGTGGTGAGTCTGTGGGTCTCTGTGTGGTGAGTCTGTGGGTCTCTGTGTGGTGAGTCTGTGGGTCTCTGTGTGGTGAGTCTGTGGGTCTCTATGAGTGAGTCTGTGTGTCTCTGTGTGATGAGTCTGTGTGTCTCTGTGTGATGAGTCTGTGTGTCTCTGTGTGATGAGTCTGTGGGTCTCTGTGTGATGAGTCTGTGTGTCTCTGTGTGGTGAGTCTGTGGGTCTCTGTGTGGTGAGTGTGGGTCTCTGTGTGGTGAGTCTATGGGTCTCTGTGTGGTGAGTCTGTGGGTCTCTGTGTGGTGAGTCTGTGGGTCTCTGTGTGATGAGTCTGTGGCTCTCTGTGTGGTGAGTCTGTGGGTCTCTGTGTGGTGAGTCTGTGTGTCTCTGTGTGATGAGTCTGTGTGTCTCTGTGTGGTGAGTCTGTGTCTCTGTGTGGTGAGTCTGTGTGTCTCTGTGTGGTGGGTCTGTGGGTCTCTGTGTGGTGAGTCTGTGGGTCTCTGTGTGGTGAGTCTGTGGCTCTCTGTGTGGTGAGTCTGTGTGTCTCTGTGTGGTGAGTGTGTGGGTCTCTGTGTGGTGAGTCTGTGTGTCTCTGTGTGGTGAGTGTGTGGGTCTCTGTGATGAGTCTGTGGGTCTCTGTGTGGTGAGTCTGTGGGTCTCTGTGTGGTGGTTAGTCTGTGGGTCTCTGTGTGGTGAGTCTGTGTGTCTCTGTGTGGCGAGTCTGTGGGTCTCTGTGTGGTGACTCTGTGTGTCTCTCTGTGATGAGTCTGTGGGTCTCTATGAGTGAGTCTGTGTGTCTCTGTGTGGTGAGTCTGTGGGTCTCTGTGTGATGAGTCTGTGGGTCTCTATGAGTGAGTCTGTGTGTCTCTGTGTGGTGAGTCTGTGGGTCTCTGTGTGTCTCTGTGTGGTGTGTCTCTGTGATGAGTCTGTGTGTCTCTGTGTAGTGAGTCTGTTGGTCTCTGTGTGATGAGTCTGTTGGTCTCTGTGTGGTGAGTCTGTGGGTCTCTATGAGTGAGTCTGTGTGTCTCTGTGTGATGAGTCTGTGTGTCTCTGTGTGGTGGGTCTCTATGAGTGAGTCTGTGTGTCTCTGTGTGGTGGGTCTCTATGAGTGAGTCTGTGTGTCTCTGTGTGGTGGGTCTCTATGAGTGAGTCTGTGTGTCTCTGTGTGGTGGGTCTCTATGAGTGAGTCTGTGTGTCTCTGTGTGGTGGGTCTCTATGAGTGAGTCTGTGTGTCTCTGTGTGGTGGGTCTCTATGAGTGAGTCTGTGTGTCTCTGTGTATTTACCGGCCGTGTGTTCGCGTTCCCGCTCACTCTTGTGGCTGTCGATTAAACGCGATCCTGGCTGTTAAAACTATGAACCGGTAAACTGTCGTGTGTTTTACTCTCACCCACTCAGCCACCCACTCACACACTCAGCCACCTACTCAGCCACCCACTCAGCCACCCACTCACCCACTCAGCCACCCACTCACACACTCAGCCACCTACTCAGCCACCCACTCAGCCACCCACTCAGCCACCCACTCACCCACTCAGCCAGCCACTCAGCCACCCACTCAGCCAGCCACTCAGCCACCCACTCACCCTCTCAGCCACCTACTCAGCCACCCACTCAGCCACCCACTCACCTACTCGGCTACCCCCTCAGCCACCCACTCAGCTACCCACTCACCCACTCAGCCACCCAGTCAGCCACCCACTCACCTACTCGGCTACCCCCTCAGCCACCCACTCAGCTACCCACTCACCCACTCAGCCACCCACTCAGCCACCCACTCACCTACTCGGCTACCCCCTCAGCCACCCACTCAGCTACCCACTCACCCACTCACCTACTCAGCCACCCACTCAGCCACCCACTCAGCTACTCAGCCACCCAATCAGCCACCCACTCACCTACTCAGCCACCCACTCACCTACTCAGCCACCCACTCACCTACTCAGCTACCCACTCACCTACTCAGCCACCCACTCAGCCACCCACTCAGCCACCCACTCACCTACTCAGCCACCCACTCAGCTACCCACTCAGCCACCCACTTAGCTACCCACTCACCTACTCAGCTACCCACTCAGCTACTCAGCGACCCACTCAGCTACTCAGCTACCCACTCACCCACTCAGCTACCCACTCACCTCAGCTACCCACCCAGCTACTCACTCAGCTACTCAGCCACCCACTCACCCACTCAGCTACCCACTCAACTACTCAGCTACCTACTCAGCTACCCACTCACCAACTCAGCCACCCACTCAGCTACCCACTCACCTACTCAGCCACCCACTCACCTACTCAGCTACCCACTCAGCCACTCGCCCACCCACTCACCTACTCAGCCACCCACTCACCTACTCAGCTACCCACTCACCTACTCAGCCACCCACTCACCTACTCAGCCACCCACTCAGCTTCACAGCTACCCACTCACCAACTCAGCTACCCACTCACCAACTCAGCTACCCACTCACCTACTCAGCCACCCACTCAGCTACCCACTCACCTACACAGCTACCCACTCACCTACTCATCCACCCACTCACCCATTCAGCTACCCACTCACCAACTCAGCTACCCACTCACCTACTAAGCCACCCACTCAGCTACTCAGCTACCCACTCAGCCACCCACTCAGCTACCCACTCAGCTACCCACTCACCTACTCAGCTACCCACTCAGCCACCCACTCAGCTACTCAGCCACCCACTCAGCCACACACTCAGCTATCCACTCACCTACTCAGCCACCTACTCAGCCACCCACTCACCCACTCAGCCACCCACTCAGCTACCTACTCAGCTACCCACTCAGCCACCCACTCACCTACTCAGCTACCTACCCACTCAGCCACCCACTCACCTCAGCTACCCACTCAGCCACCCACTCACCTACTCAGCCACCCACTCACCTACTCAGCCACCTACTCAGCCACCCACTCACCAACTCAGCTACCCACTCACCTACTCAGCCACCCAATCAGCTACCCACTCACCCACACAGCTACCCACTCACCTACTCAGCCACCCACTCACCCACTCAGCTACCCACTCACCAACTCAGCTACCCACTCACCTACTCAGCTACCCACTCAGCCACTCAGCTACCCACTCAGCCACCTACTCAGCCACCCACTCGGCTATCCACTCACCTACTCAGCCACCTACTCAGCTACCCACTCACCTACTCAGCCACCCAATCAGCCACCCACTCACCCACTCAGCTACCTACTCAGCTACCCACTCAGCTACCCACTCAGCCACCCACTCACCTACTCAGCTACCTACTCACCTACCCACTCACCTCAGCTACCCAGCCACCCACCTACTCAGCCACCCACTCACCTACTCAGCCACCCACTCACCAACTCAGCTACCTACTCAGCTATCCATTCACCCACACAGCTACCCACTCACCTACTCAGCTACCCACTCACCAACTCAGCTACCCACTCACCTACTCAGCCACTCAGCTACCCACTCAGCTACCCACTCAGCCACTCAGCTACCCACTCAGCCACCCACTCAGCTACTCAGCCATCCACTCAGCTATCCACTCACCTACTTAGCCACCCACTCACCTACTCAGTTACCCACTCACCTACTCAGCCACCCACTCACCCACTCAGCCACCCACTCACCCACTCAGCTATCCACTCACATACTCAGCTACCCACTCAGCCATGCACTCACCTACTCAGCTACTCACTCAGCCACCCGCACAGCCACCCACTCAGCCACCCACTCACCTACTCAGCCACCCAATCAGCCACCAAATCAGCCACCCACTCACCCACTCAGCCACCCACTCATCCACTCAGCTACCCACTCACCTACTCAGCTACCCACTCAGCCACCCACTCAGCTACCTACTCAGCTACCCACTCAGCCACCCACTCACCTACTCAGCTACCCACCTACTCAGCTACTCAGCCACCCACTCAGCTACCCACTCAGCCACCCACTCAGCCACTCAGCTACCCACTCAACCACGCACTCACCTACTCAGCTACCCACTCACCCACCCACTCAGCTACTCAGCCACCCACTCAGCCACCCAATCAGCTACTCAGCCACCCACTCAGCCACCCACTCAGCCATCCACACAGCCACCCACTCAGCCACCTACTCAGCCACCCGCTCACCTACTCAGCCACCCACTCACCTACTCAGCTACCCACTCACCTACTCAGCTACCCACTCACCTACCCAGCTACCCACTCACCTACTCAGCTACCCACTCACCTACTCAACCACCCACTCACCTACTCAGCCACCCAATCAGCTACCCACTCACCTACTCAGCCACCCACTCACCTACTCAGCCACCCACTCACCCACTCAGCTACCCACTCACCTACTCAGCCACCCACTCAGCTACTCAGCCACCCACTCAGCCACATACTCAGCCACCCACACAGCCACCTACTCAGCCACCCACTCACCTCAGCTACCCACTCACCTACTCAGCTACCCACTCACCTACTCAGCTACCCACTCACCTACTCAGCCACCCACTCACCTACTCAGCCACCCAAACAGCTACCCACTCACCTACTCAGCCACCCACTCACCTACTCAGCCACCCACTCACCCACTCAGCTACCCACTCACCTACTCAGCCACCCACTCAGCTACTCAGCCACCCACTCAGCCACCCACTCAGCCACCCACACAGCCACCTACTCAGCCACCCACTCACCTACTCAGCCACCCACTCACCTACTCAGCCACCCACTCACCTACTCAGCTACCCACTCACCTCGGCTACCCACTCACCTACTCAGCCACCCAATCAGCTACCCACTCACCTACTCAGCCACCCACTCGCCTACTCAGCCACCCACTCACCTCCTCAGCTACCCACTCACCTACTCAGCCACCCACTCAGCCACCCAATCAGCCACCCACTCACCTACTCAGCCACCTACTCAGCTACCCACTCACCTACTCAGCTACCCACTCACCTACTCAGCCACCCACTCACCTACTCAGCTACCCACTCACCTACTCAGATACCCACTCACCTACTCAGCTACCCACTAGCCTACTCAGCTACCCACTCACCTACTCAGCTACCCACTCACCTACTCAGCTACCCACTAGCCTACTCAGCTACCCACTCACCTACTCAGCTACCCACTCACCTACTCAGCCACCCACTCACCTACTCAGCTACCTACTCAGCTACCCACTCACCTATTCAGCCACCCACTCACCTACTCAGCTACCCACTCACCTATTCAGCCACCCACTCACCTACTCAGCTACCCACTCACCTACTCAGCTACCCACTCACCTACTCAGCTACCCACCCACCTACTCAGCTACCCACTCACCTACTCAGCTACCCACTCAGCCACCCACTCAACTACCCACTCACCTACTCAGCTACCCACTCACCTACTCAGCCACCCACTCACCTACTCAGCTACCCACTCACCTACTCAGCTACCCACTCAGCCACCCACTCACCTACTCAGCTACCCACTCACCTACTCAGCTACCCACTCAGCTACCCACTCACCTACTCAGCCACCCACTCAGCTACTCAGCCACCCACTCAGCCACCCACACAGCCACCTACTCAGCCACCCACTCACCTACTCAGCTACCCACTCACCTACTCAGCTACCCACTCAGCCACCTACTCAGCTACCCACTCACCTACTCAGCTACCCACTCAGCCACTCAGCCACCCACTCAGCCACCCACTCACCTACTCAGCTAACCACTCACCTACTCAGCCACCCACTCACCTACTCAGCTACCCACTCACCTACTCAGCTACCCACTCAGCCACCCACTCACCTACTCAGCTACCCACTCACCTACTCAGCTACCCACTCAGCTACTCACTCAGCCACCTACTCAGCCACCCACTCAACTACCCACTCACCTACTCAGCTACCCACTCACCTACTCAGCCACCCACTCACCAACTCAGCTACCCACTCAGCTACCCACCACCCCCTAGCCCGTGACCCCCTAGCCCGTGACCCCCTAGCCCGTGACCCCCTAGCCCACCACCCCCTAGCCCGTGACCCCCTAGCCCACGACCCCCTAGCCCGTGACCCCCTAGCCCGTGACCCCCTAGCCCACCACCCCCTAGCCCGTGACCCCTTAGCCCGTTACCCCCTAGCCCGTGACCCCCTAGCCCGTGACCCCCTAGCCCACCACCCCCTAGCCCGTGACCCCCTAGCCCGTGACCCCCTAGCCCGTGACCCCCTAGCCCGTGACCCCCTAGCCCACCACCCCCTAGCCCGTGACCCCCTAGCCCGTGACCCCCTAGCCCGTGACCCCCTAGCCCGTGACCCCCTAGCCCACCACCCCCTAGCCCACCACCCCCTAGCCCGTGACCCCCTAGCCCGTGACCCCCTAGCCCGTGACCCCTTAGCCCACCACCCCCTAGCCCGTGACCCCCTAGCCCGTGACCCCCTAGCCCGTGACCCCCTAGCCCACCACCCCCTAGCCCGTGACCCCTTAGCCCGTGACCCCCTAGCCCGTGACCCCCTAGCCCGTGACCCCCTAGCCCACCACCCCCTAGCCCGTGACCCCCTAGCCCGTGACCCCCTAGCCCGTGACCCCCTAGCCCGTGACCCCCTAGCCCACCACCCCCTAGCCCACCACCCCCTAGCCCGTGACCCCCTAGCCCGTGACCCCCTAGCCCGTGACCCCTTAGCCCACCACCCCCTAGCCCGTGACCCCCTAGCCCGTGACCCCCTAGCCCACGACCCCCTAGCCCGTGACCCCCTAGCCCATGACCCCCTAGCCCGTGACCTCCTAGCCCATGACCCCCTAGCCCGTGACCCCCTAGCCCACCACCCCCTAGCCCGTGACCCCCTTTCGCTAAAGTCACCACCACGTAGAAGGGAAACAATAAAATAATAAAAATATAAAACAATTAAATTCTCACGACGTTTCGACTGCAACACAAGAAGCAATCATCATCAGCTGTGAAAACCACAGCGAGAAAATTAAACAAAAATATTTCTTGTTGTCAATCATCATCAGGTGTGAAATCCACAGCGAGAAAATTAAACAAAATATTTATTGTTGTGGTTTCCACTGCAACACAAGAAGCAATCATCATCAGC
The DNA here is from genome assembly GCF_048934315.1 of Petromyzon marinus. NCBI lineage: Eukaryota > Metazoa > Chordata > Hyperoartia > Petromyzontiformes > Petromyzontidae > Petromyzon > Petromyzon marinus. Next base: position 4,065,180 of record NC_133741.1, on the reverse strand, counting down.
TGTGAAATCGACAGCGAGAAAATTAAACAAAAATATTTCTTGTTGTCAATCATCATCAGGCGTGACAATCACAGCGAGAAAATTAAACAAAATATTTCTTGTTGTCAATCATCATCAGCTGTGACAATCACAGCGAGAAAATTAAACAAAAATATTTCTTGTTGTCAATCATCATCAGGCGTGACAATCACAGCGAGAAAATTAAACAAAAATATTTCTTGTTGTGGTTTTCACGCCTGATGATGATTGCTCATGCTGCAGTCGAAACGTCGTGAGAATTTTATTGTTTTATATTTTTATTATTTTATTGTTTCCCTATCTACGATGTGGGTGACTTTAGCGAAAGAACCAAGAATAATAATTTAATTGTTTTATATTTTTATTATTTTATTGTTTCCCTTCTACGATGTGGGTTACTTTACCGAAAGAACCAAGAATAATAATTTAATTGTTTTATATTTTTATTATTTTATTGTTTCCCTATCTACGTGGTGGTGACTTTACCCAAAGAACCAAGAATAATAATTTTATTGTTTTATATTTTTATTATTTTATTGTTTCCCTTCTACGATGTGGGTGACTTTACCGAAAGACGTGCTTACGTCACTCCGTGTATAAGACGTGACTACGTCACTGCGTTTATAAGACGTGCTTACGTCACGGCGTGTATAAGACGTGCTTACGTCACTGCGTGAATAAGACGTGCTTACGTCACTGCGTGTATAAGACGTGCCTACGTCACGGCGTGTATAAGACGTGATTACGTTACTGCGTTGTATAAGACGTGCCTACGTCACGGCGTGTATAAGACGTGATTACGTCACGGCGTGTATAAGACGTGCCTACGTCACGGCGAACGTAAACGTGATTACTTCACGGCGCGCGTAGGACGTGCTTACGTCACGGCGTGCGGACTTGCTGACGTCACGGCGCGCGTAGGACATGCTGACGTCACGGCGCGCGTAGGATGGGGTTCAACAGCAGTGACGTCACGTACACCCCACGTGATGCTCGGCAATGAACTTTGAGTGGCGTTAACGTCACGGCAAAGATGGCGGCGGCGGCGGCGGCTCGGGGTTCCGACATCGCCGCTGCGGTGTGACGAGGTGGAGAGAGAAGAGACGAGGACGACGACGACGAGGTGGTGGTGGTGGTGACGAGGTGGTGGTGGTGGTGGTGACGAGGTGGTGGTGGTGGTGGTGACGAGGTGGTGGTGGTGGTGGTGACGAGGTGGTGGTGGTGGTGGTGACGAGGTGGTGGTGGTGACGTGCTGGTGACGAGGTGGTGGTGGTGGTGACGAGGTGGTGGTGGTGGTGACGAGGTGGTGGTGGTGTCGAGGTGGTGGTGGTGACGACGAGGTGGTGGTGGTGGTGGTGGTGGTGACGAGGTGTTGTTGTTGACGAGGTGGTGGTGGTGACGAGGTGTTGTTGTTGACGAGGTGGTGGTGGTGACGAGGTGGTGGTGGTGGTGACGAGGTGTTGTTGTTGACGAGGTGGTGGTGGTGGTGACGAGGTGGTGGTGGTGGTGGTGACGAGGTGTTGTTGACGAGGTGGTGGTGACGAAGTGGTGGTGACGAGGTGTTGTTGTTGTTGACGAGGTAGTGACGAGGTGGTGACGAGGTGGTGACGAGGCTAGGGGCTCCCCTCACGATGTCAGCCTTCGCCATGTTGGTGAGTGTTGAACGCGGTGCACTGTACAGCACTGTACACTACTGCGCCTTACTGTACAACACTGTACACCAATGTACCATACTGTACACTACTGCACCATACCGTGCACTACTGTACACTACAGCGCCGTACTGTACAACACTGTACAACACTACACTAATGTACCATACTGTACACTACTGTACCATACTGTACACTACTGTACCATACTGTACACTACTGTATCGTGCGTGTCGAGAACTTCCTTGGCACCGTACGTAGCCAAATAACCTGTGGGTGTCTCTGTGTGTGTCTCTGTGTCTGTGTGTGGTGTCTCTGTGTCTGTGTGTGTGTGTCTGTGTGTGTGTGTCTCTGTGAGTGTCTCTGTGAGTGTGTCTCAGTGTGTGTGTGTGTCTCTATGTGTGTGTCTGTGTGTGTGTGTCTCTGTGTGTGTGTTTGTGTGTGTGTGTCTGTGTCTCTGTGTGTGTCTGTGTGTGTGTGTGTCTCTGTGTGTGTGTCTGTGTGTGTGTCTGTGTGTGTGTCTGTGTGTGTGTCTCTGTGTCTGTGTGTGTCTGTGTCTCTGTGTGTGTCTCTGTGTATGTGGGGAGCGGTGGTGCTGTGGTTAGCGCTATGCTGCGCTATGAACCTGGCGACCCGGGTTCGATTCCCGCTCACGGCCAACACCACCAGTGACGATTATCTGAACCGGTCCCGGGCCTCCCCTAGGTCGACTCAGCCTCACATGAGTACCTGGTGCGGTGTGTAAACATTGCCACTAGGGAGACAAAGGCGGTTGGGCGTGGTGCTGGCCACCCACCCCCTCGTGTACCGTTGCGGCCTTCATAGGTGCTCGCTAACAGCACTTGCCCCTACAGTCTGTTCAGGCTATACGGGGGATCTTTGTTTGTCTTTGTCTCTGTGAGTGTCTCTGTGTGTGTGTCTGTGTGTGTGTCTGTGTGTGTGTGTCTCTGTGAGTGTCTCTGTGTGTGTGTCTCTGTGTGTGTGTCTGTGTGTGTGTCTCTGTGTGTGTCTCTGTGAGTGTCTGTGTGTGTGTGTCTCTGTGTGTGTCTCTGTGTGTGTGTGTCTCTGTGAGTGTCTCTGTGAGTGTCTCTGTGTGTCTCTGTGTGTGTGTGTCTCTGTGTGTGTCTCTGTGTGTGTCTCTGTGTCTCTGTCTCTGTGAGTGTCTCTGTGTCTCTGTGTGTGTGTCTCTGTCTCTGTGAGTGTCTCTGTGTCTCTGTGTGTGTGTCTCTGTGAGTGTTTCTGTGTGTGTGTGTCTCTGTGTGTGTGTGTGTCTCTGTGTGTGTGTCTGTGTGTCTCTGTGTGTCTCTGTGAGTGTCTCTGTGTGTCTCTGTGTGTCTCTGTGAGTGTCTCTGTGTGTGTCTCTGTGAGTGTCTCTGTGTGTGTCTCTGTGTGTGTCTCTGTGAGTGTCTCTGTGTGTGTGTCTCTGTGAGTGTCTCTGTGTGTGTGTCTCTGTGAGTGTCTCTGTGTGTGTGTCTCTGTGAGTGTCTCTGTGAGTGTCTCTGTGTGTCTCTGTGTGTGTTTCTGTGTGTGTGTGTCTCTGTGTGTGTGTCTCTGTGTGTCTCTGTGTCTCTGTGTGTCTCTGTGAGTGTCTCTGTGTGTGTCTCTGTGTGTGTCTCTGTGTGTGTCTCTGTGTGTGGGTGTCTCTGTGAGTGTCTCTGTGTCTCTGTGTGTGTGTCTCTGTGAGTGTCTCTGTGAGTGTCTCTGTGTGTGTGTCTGTGTGTGTGTCTCTGTGTGTGTCTGTGTGTCTCTGTGTGTGTCTCTGTGTGTGTCTGTGTGTCTCTGTGTGTGTCTCTGTGTGTGTGTGTCTCTGTGGTTGTCTCTGTGTGTGTCTGTGGGTGTCTCTGTGGTTGTCTCTGTGTGTCTCTGTGTGTGTCTCTGTGGGTGTCTTTGTGAGTGTCTCTGTGTCTGTGAGTGTCTGTGTGTGTGTCTCTGTGTGTCTCTGTGTCTCTGTGTGTGTTTCTGTGTCTGTGTGTGTCTCTGTGTGTCTCTGTGGGTCTCTAGAGTATTTGTCTGTGTGTGTGTTCACCTGTGTGTGTGTTCACCTGTGTGTGTGTGTTCACCTGCCTGTGTGTGTGTTCACCTGTGTGTGTGTTCACCTGTGTGTGTGTGTTCACCTGTGTGTGTGTGTGTTCACCTGTGTGTGTGTTCACCTGCCTGTGTGTTCACCTGTGTGTGTGTTCACCTGTGTGTGTGTGTTCACCTGTGTGTGTGTTCACGTGTGTGTGTGTGTTCACCTGTGTGTGTGTTCACCTGTGTGTGTGTGTTCACCTGTGTGTGTGTTCACCTGTGTGTGTGTGTTCACCTGTGTGTGTGTTCACCTGTGTGTGTGTGTTCACCTGTGTGTGTGTGTGTGTGTTCACCCGCCTGTGTGTGTGTGTATTCACCTGTGTGTGTGTGTGTGTGTTCACCTGTGTGTGTGTGTGTGTTCACCTGTGTGTGTGTTCACCTGTGTGTGTGTTCACCTGTGTGTGTTCACCTGTGTGTGTGTTCACCTGTGTGTGTGTTCACCTGCCTGTGTGTGTTCACCTGCCTGTGTGTGTTCACCTGCCTGTGTGTTCACCTGTGTGTGTGTGTGTGTGTGTTCACCTGTGTGTGTGTGTGTGTGTTCACCTGTGTGTGTGTTCACCTGTGTGTGTGTTCACCTGTGTGTGTGTTCACCTGTGTGTGTGTTCACCTGCCTGTGTGTGTGTTCACCTGTGTGTGTGTTCACCTGTGTGTGTGTTCACCTGTGTGTGTGTGTTCACCTGCCTGTGTGTTCACCTGTGTGTGTGTGTTCACCTGTGTGTGTTCACCTGTGTGTGTGTTCACCTGTGTGTGTGTTCACGTGTGTGTGTGTGTGTTCACCTGTGTGTGTTCACCTGTGTGTGTGTGTTCACCTGTGTGTGTGTGTGTTCACCTGTGTGTGTGTGTTCACCTGTGTGTGTGTTCACCCGCCTGTGTGTGTGTTCACCTGTGTGTGTGTGTGTGTTCACCTGTGTGTGTGTTCACCTGTGTGTGTGTTCACCTGTGTGTGTGTTCACCTGTGTGTGTGTTCACCTGTTTGTGTGTGTGTTCACCTGTGTGTGTGTGTTCACCTGTGTGTGTGTGTTCACCTGCCTGTGTGTGTTCACCTGCCTGTGTGTGTTCACCTGCCTGTGTGTGTGTTCACCTGCCTGTGTGTGTGTTCACCTGCCTGTGTGTTCACCTGTGTGTGTGTTCACCTGTGTGTGTGTTCACCTGTGTGTGTGTTCACCTGTGTGTGTGTTCACCTGTGTGTGTGTTCACCTGTGTGTGTGTTCACCTGCGTGTGTGTTCACCTGCGTGTGTGTTCACCTGCGTGTGTGTTCACCTGTGTGTGTGTTCACCTGCCTGTGTGTGTGTTCACCTGTGTGTGTGTGTTCACCTGTGTGTGTTCACCTGTGTGTGTTCACCTGTGTGTGTGTGTGTGTTCACCTGTGTGTGTTCACCTGTGTGTGTGTGTGTTCACCTGTGTGTGTGTTCACCTGTGTGTGTGTGTTCACCTGTGTGTGTGTGTTCACCTACGTGTGTGTGTGTGTTCACCTACCTGTGTGTGTGTTCACCTGTGTGTGTGTTCACCTATGTGTGTGTGTGTTCACCTGTGTGTGTGTTCACCTGCCTATGTGTGTGTTCACCTGTGTGTGTGTTCACCTGCCTGTCTGTGTGTTCACCTGTGTGTGTGTGTTCACCTGTGTGTGTGTTCACCTGTGTGTGTTCACCTGTGTGTGTGTTCACCTGTGTGTGTGTTCACCTGTGTGTGTGTTCACCTGTGTGTGTGTTCACCTGTGTGTGTGTGTTCACCTGTGTGTGTGTGTTCACCTGTGTGTGTGTTCACCTGTGTGTGTTCACCTGTGTGTGTTCACCTGTGTGTGTGTGTTTACCTACCTGTGTGTGTGTGTTCACCTGTGTGTGTGTTCACCTGTGTGTGTGTGTTCACCTGTGTGTGTGTGTTCACCTACCTGTGTGTGTGTGTTCACCTACCTGTGTGTGTGTGTTCACCTACCTGTGTGTGTGTGTGTGTGTTCACCTACCTGTGTGTGTGTGTTCACCTGTGTGTGTGTTCACCTGTGTGTGTGTTCACCTGTGTGTGTGTTCACCTGTGTGTGTGTTCACCTGTGTGTGTGTGTGTTCACCTGTCTGTGTGTGTTCACCTGTCTGTGTGTGTTCACCTGTGTGTGTGTTCACCTGTGTGTGTTCACCTGTGTGTGTGTTCACCTGTGTGTGTTCACCTGTGTGTGTGTGTTCACCTGTGTGTGTGTGTGTTCACCTGTGTGTGTGTTCACCTGTGTGTGTGTGCAGCTGTCTGTGTGTGTTCACCTGCCTGTGTGTGTTCACCTGTGTGTGTGTGTTCACCTGTGTGTGTGTGTTCACCTGCCTGTGTGTGTTCACCTGTGTGTGTGTGTTCACCTGTGTGTGTGTGTTCACCTGCGTGTGTTCACCTGTGTGTGTTCACATGTGTGTGTGTGTGTTCACCTGTGTGTGTGTGTGTTCACCTGTGTGTGTGTTCACCTGTGTGTGTGTGTTCACCTGTGTGTGTGTGTTCACCTGTGTGTGTTCACCTGTGTGTGTGTGTTCACCTGTGTGTGTGTGTTCACCTGCCTGTGTGTGTGTTCACCTGCCTGTGTGTGTGTTCACCTGTGTGTGTGTTCACCTGCCTGTGTGTGTTCACCTGCCTGTGTGTGTTCACCTGCCTGTGTGTGTGTTCACCTGCCTGTGTGTGTGTTCACCTGTGTGTGTGTTCACCTGTGTGTGTGTTCACCTGTGTGTGTTCACCTGTGTGTGTGTTCACCTGCGTGTGTGTTCACCTGTGTGTGTGTGTTCACGTGTGTGTGTTCACCTGTGTGTGTGTTCACCTGTGTGTGTGTTCACCTGTGTGTGTGTTCACCTGTGTGTGTGTTCACCTGTGTGTGTGTTCACCTGTGTGTTCACCTGTGTGTTCACCTGTGTGTGTGTGTTCACCTGTGTGTGTGTGTGTTCACCTGTGTGTGTGTGTGTTCACCTGTGTGTGTGTGTTCACCTGTGTGTGTGTGTTCACCTGTGTGTGTGTTCACCTGTGTGTGTGTTCACCTGTGTGTGTGTTCACCTGTGTGTGTGTTCACCTGCGTGTGTGTTCACCTGCGTGTGTGTTCACCTGTGTGTGTGTTCACCTGTGTGTGTGTTCACCTGTGTGTGTGTGTGCTCACCTGTGTGTGTGTGTTCACCTGTGTGTGTGTGTTCACCTGTCTGTGTGTGTTCACCTGTCTGTGTGTGTTCACCTGCGTGTGTTCACCTGCCTGTGTGTTCACCTGCCTGTGTGTTCACCTGCCTGTGTGTTCACCTGCCTGTGTGTGTGTGTTCACCTGTGTGTGTTCACCTGTGTGTGTGTGTGTTCACCTGTGTGTGTGTGTTCACCTGTGTGTGTGTGTTCACCTGTGTGTGTGTGTTCACCTGTGTGTGTGTGTGTTCACCTGTGTGTGTGTGTTCACCTGCGTGTGTGTGTTCACCTGCGTGTGTGTGTTCACCTGCCTGTGTGTGTTCACCTGTGTGTGTGTTCACCTGTGTGTGTGTTCACCTGTGTGTGTGTTCACCTGTGTGTGTGTTCACCTGTGTGTGTGTGTGTTCACCTGTGTGTGTGTTCACCTGCCTGTGTGTTCACCTGTGTGTGTGTTCACCTGTGTGTGTGTTCACCTGTGTGTGTGTTCACCTGTGTGTGTGTGTGTGTTCACCTGTGTGTGTGTTCACCTGTCTGTGTGTGTTCACCTGCCTGTCTGTGTGCAGCTGCTGGTTGCGATTTTCTCTGTGGCTGGGGCTCTGCGCTGCAAATCAACAACAGAGTTCATGAGTGGTCTTCACTGCTGCAACAAATGTCATGCCGGTAACAACAACAATAACAACAATAACCACAACAACCACAACAACAACAACCACAACCACCACAACCACCACAACAACAACAACAACAGAGTTCATGAGTGGTCTTCACTGCTGCAACAAATGTCATGCCGGTAACAACAACAACAACCACTATCACAACAACAATAACAACAACAACAACCATCACAACAACAACAACAACAACCATCACAACAACAACCACAACAACAACAACTACAACAACAGAGTTCATGAGTGGTCTACACTGCTGCAACAAATGTCATGCCGGTAACAACAACAACCACAACAACAACAACCATCACAACAACAACAACCACAACAACAACAACCACCACCATCACAACAACAACAACCACAACCACCACAACCACCACAACAACAACAACAACAACAACCACAACAACAACAACAACAACCACAACAACAACAACAGAGTTCATGAGTGGTCTTCACTGCTGCAACAAATGTCATGCCGGTAACAACAACAACAACCACTATCACAACAACAATAACAACAACAACAACCATCACAACAACAACAACAACAACCATCACAACAACAACAACAACCACAACAACAACAACTACAACAACAGAGTTCATGAGTGGTCTACACTGCTGCAACAAATGTCATGCCGGTAACTACAACAACAACAACAACCACAACAACAACAACAACAATAACAACAACAACAACAACCACAACAACAACCATCACAACAACAACAATAACAACAACAACAACAACAGAGTTCATGAGTGGTCTACACTGCTGCAACAAATGTCATGCCGGTAACTACAACAACAACAACAACAACCACCACCATCACAACTACAACAACAACAACAACAACCACCACCATCACAACAACGACAACCACAACCACCACAACCACCACAACAACAACAACAACAGAGTTCATGAGTGGTCTTCACTGCTGCAACAAATGTCATGCCGGTAACTACAACAACAACAACCACTATCACCACAACAATAACAACAACAGTAACAACAACCACCATCACAACAACAACAACCACAACAACAACCACTATCACAACAACAACAACAGAGTTCATGAGTGGTCTTCACTGCTGTAACAAATGTCATGCCGGTAACAACAACAACAACCACAACAACAACCACAACAACAACCATCACTACCACCACAACAACAACAACCACAACAACAACCACCACAACAACAACCACAACCACAACAACAACCACAACAACAACTACAACAACAACAACTACAACAACAACAACCACAATCACAACAACAACAACCACAACAACAACTACAACAACAACAACTACAACAACAACAACCACCATCACAACAACAACAACAGAGTTCATGAGTGGTCTTCACTGCTGTAACAAATGTCATGCCGGTAACTACAACAACAACAATAACAACAACAACCACCACCACGACCACAACAACAACAACAACCACTATCACCACAACAACAACAACAACCACAACAACAACAACAGAGTTCATGAGTGGTCTTCACTGCTGCAACAAATGTCATGCCGGTAACAACAACAACAACCACCACAATAACAACAACAATAACAACAACAACCACAACAACAACAACCACAACAACAACAACAGAGTTCATGAGTGGTCTTCACTGCTGCAACAAATGTCATGCCGGTAACAACCACAACAACCACTATCACCACAACAACAACAACCACCACCACCACCACCACAACAACAACAACCACCACAACAACAACAGAGTTCATGAGTGGTCTTCACTGCTGCAACAAATGTCATGCCGGTAACTACAACAACAACAACAACCATCACAACAACAACCATCACTACCACCACAACAACAACAACCATCACTACCACCACAACAACAACAACAACCACAACAACAACAACCACAACAACTACAACAGAGTTCATGAGTGGTCTACACTGCTGCAACAAATGTCATGCCGGTAACAACAACAACAACCACAACAACAACCACAACAACAACCACAACAACAACCACAACAACAACAACCACAACAACAACAGAGTTCATGAGTGGTCTACACTGCTGTAACAAATGTCATGCCGGTAACTACAACAACCACAACAACAACCACAACAACAACCACAACAACCACCATCACCACAACAACAACCACAACAACAACCACAACAACAACAACCACAACAACAACAACCACCATCACAACAACAACAGAGTTCATGAGTGGTCTACACTGCTGCAACAAATGTCATGCCGGTAACAACAACAACAACCACTATCACCACAACAACAACAACCACTATCACCACAACAACAACAACTACAACAACAACAACCACAACAACAACAACCACCACCACAACAACTACAGAGTTCATGAGTGGTCTTCACTGCTGCAACAAATGTCATGCCGGTAACTACAACAACCACAACAACAACCACAACAACAACCACAACAACCACCATCACCACAACAACAACCACAACAACAACCACAACAACAACAACCACAACAACAACAACCACCATCACAACAACAACAGAGTTCATGAGTGGTCTACACTGCTGCAACAAATGTCATGCCGGTAACAACAACAACAACCACTATCACCACAACAACAACAACCACTATCACCACAACAACTACAACAACAACAACCACAACAACAACAACCACCACCACAACAACAACAGAGTTCATGAGTGGTCTACACTGCTGTAACAAATGTCATGCCGGTAACTACAACAACAACCACAACAACAACAATAACAACCACTATCACCACAACAACAACAACCACCATCACCACAACCACAACAACAACCACAACAACAACAACCACCATCACAACAACAACAACAGAGTTCATGAGTGGTCTACACTGCTGCAACAAATGTCATGCCGGTAACAACAACAACCACAACAATAACAACCACAACAACAACCACCACCACAACAACCACAACCACCACAACAACCACCACAACAACAACCACCACCACAACCACAACAACAACAACCACCATCACAACAACAACCATCACTACCACCACAACAACAACAACCATCACTACCACAACAACAACAACAACAACAACCACAACAACAACAACAACTACAACAACAGAGTTCATGAGTGGTCTTCACTGCTGCAACAAATGTCATGCCGGTAACTACAACAACAACAACAACCACAACAACAACAATAACAACAACAACCACAACAATAACAACAACAACATCAACAACATCAACAACAACCACAACAACAACTACAACAACAACAACCACCACAACAACAACCACAACAACAACAACAGAGTTCATGAGTGGTCTACACTGCTGCAACAAATGTCATGCCGGTAACAACAACAACAACCACAACAACAACAACCACAACAACAACCACAACAACCACCATCACAACAACAACCACAACAACAACAACCACAACAACAACCACAACAACAACAACCACAACAACAACAACCACAACAACAACAACAACAACAACAGAGTTCATGAGTGGTCTACACTGCTGCAACAAATGTCATGCCGGTAACAACAACAACAACCACTATTACAACAACAACAACCACCACCACAACCACAACAACCACAACAACAACCACCACCACAACAACAACAACAGAGTTCATGAGCGGTCTACACTGCTGCAACAAATGTCATGCCGGTAACTACAACAACAACAACCACTATCACCACAACAACAACAACCACCACCACCACAACCACAACAACAACAACAACCACAACAACAACAACCATCATCACAACAACAACAGAGTTCATGAGTGGTCTACACTGCTGCAACAAATGTCATGCCGGTAACAACAACAACAACCACAACAACAACCATCACTACCACCACAACAACAACAACCACAACAACAACCACCACAACAACAACCACAACCACAACAACAACCACAACAACAACTACAACAACAACAACCATCACAACAACAATAACAACAACAGTAACAACAACAACAACAACCATCACAACAACAATAACAACAACAGTAACAACAACAACCACAGTAACAACAACAACCACAACAACAACCACAACAACAACAACAGAGTTCATGAGTGGTCTACACTGCTGCAACAAATGTCATGCCGGTAACAACAACAACAACCACAACAACAACCATCACTACCACCACAACAACAACAACCACAACAACAACCACCACAACAACAACCACAACCACAACAACAACCACAACAACAACTACAACAACAACAACCATCACAACAACAATAACAACAACAGTAACAACAACAACAACAACCATCACAACAACAATAACAACAACAGTAACAACAACAACCACAGTAACAACAACAACCACAACAACAACTACAACAACAACAACAACCACTATCACCACAACAACAACCACAACAACCACAACAACCACAACAACAACCAACACAACCATAACAACAACAACAGAGTTCATGAGCGGTCTACACTGCTGCAACAAATGTCATGCCGGTAACAACAACAACCACAACAACAACAACAACCACCATCACAACAACCACAACAACAACCACAACAACAACAACCACCACCACAACCACTCTAACTTCAACCACAGCCATCACTTTGAGTGATATGTGAGCAATTGGTGAGTGGGTGAGTGAGTGACTGAGTGAGTGTATGAGTGAGTGAGTGGGTGAGTGAGTGAGTGGG
>NC_133741.1:3967900-4042900 GCF_048934315.1 Petromyzon marinus | reverse complement strand
GTGTGTGTGTCTATGTGTGTGTCTGTGTCTATGTGTGTGTGTGTGTCTATGTGTGTGTCTATGTGTCTGTGTGTGTGTATGTGTGTGTCTATGTGTGTGTCTATGTGTGTGTCTATGTGTGTGTGTGTGTGTCTATGTGTGTGTCTGTGTGTGTGTCTGTGTCTATGTGTGTGTCTATGTGTGTGTCTATGTGTGTGTGTGTGTGTGTGTCTGTGTGTGTGTCTATGTGTGTGTCTATGTGTCTATGTGTGTGTCTATGTGTGTGTGTCTGTGTGTGTGTGTGTGTCTATGTGTGTGTCTATGTGTGTGTCTATGTGTGTGTGTCTATGTGTGTGTGTGTGTCTATGTGTGTGTGTGTCTGTGTGTCTATGTGTGTGTGTGTCTATGTGTGTGTGTCTATGTGTGTGTCTGTGTCTATGTGTGTGTGTGTGTCTATGTGTCTGTGTGTGTGTATGTGTGTGTGTATGTGTGTGTCTATGTGTGTGTCTATGTGTGTGTGTGTGTGTGTGTGTCTATGTGTGTGTCTGTGTGTGTCACCACAGCTATGGGCCACGTGACGCTACAGGTGTGCACCCCGACCCAGGACACTCTGTGTGTGTGTCTGTGTGTGTGTGTCTGTGTGTGTGTGTCTGTGTGTGTGTGTCTGTGTCACCACAGCCATGGGCCACGTGACGCTACAGGTGTGCACCCCGACCCAGGACACTCTGTGTGGGTGTCTATGTGTCTGTGTGTCTATGTGTGTGTGTGTGTGTCTATGTGTGTGTGTCTATGTGTGTGTGTGTCTCAGTGTGTGTCTATGTGTGTGTCTATGTGTGTGTGTGTCTATGTGTGTGTGTGTCTCAGTGTGTGTCTGTGTGTGTGTGTCTGTGTCACCACAGCCATGGGCCACGTGACGCTACAGGTGTGCACCCCGACCCAGGACACTCTGTGTGTGTGTCTGTGTGTGTGTGTGTCTATGTGTGTGTCTATGTGTCTATGTGTGTGTCTGTGTGTGTCACCACAGCCATGGGCCACGTGACGCTACAGGTGTGCACCCCGACCCAGGACACTCTGTGTGTGTGTCTGTGTGTGTGTGTGTCTATGTGTGTGTCTATGTGTGTGTGTGTCTATGTGTGTGTGTCACCACAGCCATGGGCCACGTGACGCTACAGGTGTGCACCCCGACCCAGGACACTCTGTGTGGGTGTGTGTCTGTGTGTGTGTGTGTGTGTCTGTGTGTGTGTCTGTGTGTGTGTGTCTGTGTGTGTGTGTCTATGTGTGTGTCTATGTGTGTGTCACCACAGCCATGGGCCACGTGACGCTACAGGTGTGCACCCCGACCCAGGACACTCTGTGTGGGTGCCCCCAGGGCTCCTACCGACACTGCCTGCTGCTCTTTGACTGCTCCACCTTCGGCTGTGCAGTCTGCAGCTCCTGCCGAGCCGAATGGGAGGAAATAACTCCTTGTGAGCGAGACACGGGGAGACACGGGGAGACGCTGGGAGACACGGGGGGACACGGGGATACACCGAGAGACACGGGGAGACGCGGGGAGACACGGGGAGACACGGGGAGACACGGGGAGACACGGGGAGACACGGGGAAACGCTGGGAGACACGGGGAGACACGGGGGGACACGGGGAGACGCTGGGAGACACGGGGAGACGCTGGGAGACACGGAGACACGGGGGGACGCGGGGAGACGCGGGGAGACACGGGGAGACACGGGGAGACGCGGGGAGACGCTGGGAGACGCTGGGAGACACGGGGAGACACGGGGAGACACGGGGAGACACGGGGAGACACGGGGAGACGCGGGGAGACGCGGAGACACGGGGAGACTCGGGGAGACACGGGGAGACACGGGGAGACGCGGGGAGACGCTGGGAGACGCTGGGAGACACGGGGAGATACGGGGAGACACGGGGAGACGCGGGGAGACGCTGGGAGACGCGGGGAGACACGGGGAGACACGGGGAGACACGGGGAGACGCGGGGAGACGCGGGGAGACGCTGGGAGACACGGAGACACGGGGAGACGCTGGGAGACGCGGGGAGACGCGGGGAGACGCTGGGAGACACGGGGAGACTCGGGGAGACACGGGGAGACACGGGGAGACGCTGGGAGACACGGAGACACGGGGAGACGCTGGGAGACGCGGGGAGACGCGGGGAGACGCTGGGAGACACGGGGAGACTCGGGGAGACACGGGGAGACACGGGGAGACTCGGGGAGACACGGGGAGACGCTGGGAGACGCTGGGAGACGCGCGGAGACACAGTGAGACGCGGGGAGACTATGGGAGACGCGGGGAGACACGGGGAGACGCGGGGAGACTCGGGGAGACACGGGGTGATGCGGGGAGACACGTGGAGACGCGGGGAGACACGGGGAGACTCGGGGAGACACGGGGAGACACGGGGAGACTCGGGGAGACACGGGGAGACACGGGGAGAGACACGGGGAGAGACACGGGGAGACACGGGGAGAGACAGTGAGACGCGGAGAGACGCGAGGAGACGCGGGGAGACGCGGGGAGTGAGTGTATCAGTGTTAGTGGTTGTGGTTGTGTAGGTGGTGACAAGGACACTGTCTGTGTTAATGTGGTGGTGGTAGTTGTTGTTGTGGTTGTTGTTGTGTAGGTGGTGACGAGATGGACATTGTCTGTGTTAATGTGGTGGTAGTGAATGTTGTTGTTGTTGTTGTGGTTGTTGTGGTTGTTGTTGTTTAGGTGGTGACGAGATGGACACTGTCTGTGTTAAAGTGGTGGTAGTGAATGTCGTTGTTGTGGTTGTTGTTGTTGTGTAGGTGGTGACGAGATGGACACTCTGTGTTAATGTGGTGGTAGTGAATGTTGTTGTTGTGGTTGTTGTTGTTGTTTAGGTGGTGACGAGATGGACACTCTCTGTGTTAATGTGGTGGTAGTGAATCTTGTTGTTGTGGTTGTTTAGGTGGTGACGAGATGGACACTGTCTGTGTTAATGTGGTGGTAGTGAATGTTGTTGTGGTTGTTGTTGTTTAGGTGGTGACGAGATGGACACTCTCTGTGTTAATGTGGTGGTAGTGAATGTTGTTGTGGTTGTTGTTGTTTAGGTGGTGACGAGATGGACACTGTGTTAATGTGGTGGTAGTGAATGTTGTTGTTGTGGTTGTTGTTGTTGTTTAGGTGGTGACGAGATGGACACTCTGTGTTAATGTGGTGGTGGTTGTGGTAGTGAATGTTGTTAATGTGGTGATTGTTGTTGTTGTGGTTGTTGTTGTTGTTTAGGTGGTGACGAGATGGACACTCTGTGTTAATGTGGTGGTGGTTGTGGTAGTGAATGTTGTTAATGTGGTGATTGTTGTTGTTGTGGTTGTTGTTGTTGTGTAGGTGGTGACGAGATGGACACTCTCTGTGTTAATGTTGTTGTTGTTGTTTAGGTGGTGACGAGATGGACACCCTGTGTTAATGTGGTGGTGGTTGTTGTTGTTGTTGTGGTTGTGTAGGTGGTGACGAGATGGACACTGTCTGTTAATGTGGTGGTGGTTGTTGTTGTGGTGGTTGTTGTGGTTGTTGTTGTTTAGGTGGTGACGAGATGGACACCCTGTGTTAATGTGGTGGTAGTGAATGTTGTTGTTGTGGTTGTTGTTGTTGTTTAGGTGGTGACGAGATGGACACTCTCTGTGTTAATGTGGTGGTAGTGAATGTTGTTGTTGTGGTTGTTGTTGTTTAGGTGGTGATGAGATGGACACTCTCTGTGTTAATGTGGTGGTAGTGATTGTTGTTGTGGTTGTTGTTGTTGTGTGGGTGGTGACGAGATGGACACTGTCTGTGTTAATGTGGTGGTAGTGAATGTTGTTGTGGTTGTTGTTGTTGTTTAGGTGGTGACGAGATGGACACTCTCTGTGTTAATGTGGTGGTAGTGAATGTTGTTGTTGTGGTTGTTGTTGTTGTTGTTTAGGTGGTGACGAGATGGACACTCTGTGTTAATGTGGTGGTAGTGAATGTTGTTGTTGTGGTTGTTGTTGTTGTGTAGGTGGTGACGAGATGGACACTGTCTGTGTTAATGTGGTGGTAGTGAATGTTGTTGTGGTTGTTGTTGTTGTTTAGGTGGTGATGAGATGGACACTGTCTGTGTTAATGTGGTGGTAGTGAATGTTGTTGTGGTTGTTGTTGTTTAGGTGGTGACGAGATGGACACTGTGTTAATGTGGTGGTAGTGAATGTTGTTGTGGTTGTTGTTGTTGTTGTTTAGGTGGTGACGAGATGGACACTGTCTGTGTTAATGTGGTGGTAGTGAATGTTGTTGTGGTTGTTGTTGTTGTTGTTTAGGTGGTGACGAGATGGACACTCTGTGTTAATGTGGTGGTAGTGAATGTTGTTGTTGTGGTTGTTGTTGTTGTGTAGGTGGTGACGAGATGGACACTGTCTGTGTTAATGTGGTGGTAGTGAATGTTGTTGTGGTTGTTGTTGTTGTTTAGGTGGTGACGAGATGGACACTGTGTTAATGTGGTGGTAGTGAATGTTGTTGTTGTGGTTGTTGTTGTTGTTGTTTAGGTGGTGACGAGATGGACACTCTCTGTGTTAATGTGGTGGTAGTGATTGTTGTTGTGGTTGTTGTTGTTGTGTGGGTGGTGACGAGATGGACACTGTCTGTGTTAATGTGGTGGTAGTGAATGTTGTTGTTGTGGTTGTTGTTGTTGTTGTTTAGGTGGTGACGAGATGGACACTCTCTGTGTTAATGTGGTGGTAGTGATTGTTGTTGTGGTTGTTGTTGTTGTGTGGGTGGTGACGAGATGGACACTGTCTGTGTTAATGTGGTGGTAGTGAATGTTGTTGTCGTTGTTGTTGTTGTTGTTGTTTAGGTGGTGACGAGATGGACACTGTCTGTGTTAATGTGGTGGTAGTGAATGTTGTTGTTGTTGTTGTGGTTGTGGTTGTTGTTGTTGTTGTTTAGGTGGTGACGAGATGGACACTGTCTGTGTTAATGTGGTGGTTGTTGTGGTTGTTGTTGTGGTTGTTGTTGTGGTTGTTGTTGTGGTTGTTGTTGTGGTTGTTGTTGTGGTTGTTGTTGTTGTTTAGGTGGTGACGAGATGGACACTGTGTTAATGTGGTGGTAGTGAATGTTGTTGTTGTTGTGGTTGTTGTTGTGGTTGTGGTTGTTGTTGTTGTTGTTTAGGTGGTGATGAGATGGACACTGTCTGTGTTAATGTGGTGGTTGTTGTGGTTGTTGTTGTGGTTGTTGTTGTGGTTGTTGTTGTTGTTGTTTAGGTGGTGACGAGATGGACACTGTCTGTGTTAATGTGGTGGTAGTGAATGTTGTTGTTGTTGTTGTTGTTGTGGTTGTGGTTGTTGTTGTTGTTGTTGTTTAGGTGGTGATGAGATGGACACTGTCTGTGTTAATGTGGTGGTAGTGAATGTTGTTGTTGTTGTTGTTGTTGTTTAGGTGGTGACGAGATGGACACTGTCTGTGTTAATGTGGTGGTAGTGAATGTTGTTGTTGTTGTTGTTGTGGTTGTTGTTGTTGTTGTTGTTGTTTAGGTGGTGATGAGATGGACACTGTCTGTGTTAATGTGGTGGTAGTGAATGTTGTTGTGGTTGTTGTTGTTGTTGTTGTGGTTGTTGTTGTTGTTGTTGTTTAGGTGGTGACGAGATGGACACTCTCTGTGTTAATGTGGTGGTTGTTGTTGTTGTGGTTGTTTAGGTGGTGACGAGATGGACACTCTCTGTGTTAATGTGGTGGTAGTGAATGTTGTTGTTGTTGTTGTTGTTGTGGTTGTTGTTGTTTAGGTGGCGATGAGATGGACACTCTCTGTGTTAATGTGGTGGTAGTGAATGTTGTTGTGGTTGTTGTTGTTGTTGTTTAGGTGGTGATGAGATGGACACTGTCTGTGTTAATGTGGTGGTTGTTGTTGTTGTGGTTGTTTAGGTGGTGACGAGATGGACACTCTCTGTGTTAATGTGGTGGTAGTGAATGTTGTTGTTTTTGTGGTTGTTGTTGTGGTTGTTGTTGTTTAGGTGGTGATGAGATGGACACTCTCTGTGTTAATGTGGTGGTAGTGAATGTTGTTGTGGTTGTTGTTGTTGTTGTTGTTGTGTAGGTGGTGACGAGATGGACACTGTCTGTGTTAATGTGGTGGTTGTTGTGGTTGTTGTTGTTGTTGTTGTGGTTGTTGTTGTTGTTGTGGTAGTGAATGTTGTTGTTGTTGTGTAGGTGGTGATGAGATGGACACTGTCTGTGTTAATGTGGTGGTTGTTGTGGTTGTTGTTGTTGTTGTTGTTGTGGTTGTTGTTGTTGTTGTGGTAGTGAATGTTGTTGTTGTTGTTTAGGTGGTGATGAGATGGACACTGTCTGTGTTAATGTGGTGGTAGTGAATGTTGTTGTTGTGGTTGTTGTTGTGGTTGTTGTTGTTGTTGTTGTGTAGGTGGTGATGAGATGGACACTGTCTGTGTTAATGTGGTGGTAGTGAATGTTGTTGTTGTGGTTGTTGTTGTGGTTGTTGTTGTTGTTGTTGTGTAGGTGGTGATGAGATGGACACTGTCTGTGTTAATGTGGTGGTAGTGAATGTTGTTGTGGTGGTTGTTGTTGTTGTGGTTGTTGTTGTTGTTGTTGTTGTTGTTTAGGTGGTGATGAGATGGACACTGTCTGTGTTAATGTGGTGGTAGTGAATGTTGTTGTTGTTGTTGTGTAGGTGGTGACGAGATGGACACTGTCTGTGTTAATGTGGTGGTAGTGAATGTTGTTGTTGTTGTTGTTGTTGTGGTTGTTGTTGTTGTTGTTGTTGTTTAGGTGGTGATGAGATGGACACTGTGTTAATGTGGTGGTAGTGAATGTTGTTGTTGTTGTTGTGGTTGTTGTTGTTGTTGTGTAGGTGGTGACGAGATGGACACTGTCTGTGTTAATGTGGTGGTAGTGAATGTTGTTGTTGTTGTTGTTGTTGTGGTTGTTGTTGTTGTTGTTGTTGTTTAGGTGGTGATGAGATGGACACTGTGTTAATGTGGTGGTAGTGAATGTTGTTGTTGTTGTTGTGGTTGTTGTTGTTGTTGTGTAGGTGGTGACGAGATGGACACTGTCTGTGTTAATGTGGTGGTAGTGAATGTTGTTGTTGTTGTTGTTGTGGTTGTTGTTGTTGTTGTTGTTGTGTAGGTGGTGATGAGATGGACACTGTCTGTGTTAATGTGGTGGTAGTGAATGTTGTTGTTGTTGTTGTGGTTGTTGTTGTTGTTGTTGTGTAGGTGGTGATGAGATGGACACTGTCTGTGTTAATGTGGTGGTAGTGAATGTTGTTGTTGTGGTTGTTGTTGTTTAGGTGGTGACGAGATGGACACTGTGTTAATGTGGTGGTAGTGAATGTTGTTGTTGTTGTTGTTGTTGTTTAGGTGGTGACGAGATGGACACTGTGTTAATGTGGTGGTAGTGAATGTTGTTGTTGTTGTTGTTGTGGTTGTTGTGGTTGTTGTTGTTGTTGTTGTTTAGGTGGTGACGAGATGGACACTCTCTGTGTTAATGTTGTTGTTGTTGTTGTTTAGGTGGTGACGAGATGGACACTCTCTGTGTTAATGTGGTGGTTGTTGTGGTTGTTGTGGTTGTTGTTGTGGTTGTTGTTGTGGTTGTTGTTGTTTAGGTGGTGATGAGATGGACACTGTGTTAATGTGGTGGTAGTGAATGTTGTTGTTGTTGTTGTTGTTGTTTAGGTGGTGATGAGATGGACACTGTGTGTGTTAATGTGGTGGTAGTGAATGTTGTTGTTGTGGTTGTTGTTGTTGTGGTTGTTGTTGTTGTTTAGGTGGTGATGAGATGGACACTGTCTGTGTTAATGTGGTGGTAGTGAATGTTGTTGTTGTGGTTGTTGTTGTGGTTGTTGTTGTTGTTGTTTAGGTGGTGACGAGATGGACACTGTCTGTGTTAATGTGGTGGTAGTGAATGTTGTTGTTGTTGTTGTTGTGGTTGTTGTTGTTGTTGTTGTGTAGGTGGTGATGAGATGGACACTGTGTTAATGTGGTGGTAGTGAATGTTGTTGTTGTTGTTGTGTAGGTGGTGATGAGATGGACACTGTCTGTGTTAATGTGGTGGTAGTGAATGTTGTTGTTGTGGTTGTTGTTGTGTAGGTGGTGACGAGATGGACACTGTGTTAATGTGGTGGTAGTGAATGTTGTTGTTGTTGTGGTTGTTGTTGTTGTTGTTGTTGTTTAGGTGGTGACGAGATGGACACTGTGTTAATGTGGTGGTAGTGAATGTTGTTGTTGTTGTGGTTGTTGTTGTTGTTGTTGTTGTTTAGGTGGTGACGAGATGGACACTGTCTGTGTTAATGTGGTGGTTGTTGTTGTTGTTGTGGTTGTTGTTGTTGTTGTTGTGGTTGTTGTTGTTGTTGTGGTTGTTGTTGTTTAGGTGGTGACGAGATGGACACTGTCTGTGTTAATGTGGTGGTAGTGAATGTTGTTGTTGTGGTTGTTGTTGTTGTTGTGGTAGTGAATGTTGTTGTTGTTGTTGTTGTGTAGGTGGTGATGAGATGGACACTGTCTGTGTTAATGTGGTGGTAGTGAATGTTGTTGTTGTTGTGTAGGTGGTGATGAGATGGACACTGTCTGTGTTAATGTGGTGGTAGTGAATGTTGTTGTTGTTGTTGTGGTTGTTGTTGTTGTTGTTTAGGTGGTGATGAGATGGACACTGTGTTAATGTGGTGGTAGTGAATGTTGTTGTGGTTGTTGTGGTTGTTGTTGTTGTTGTTGTGGTTGTTGTTGTTGTTTAGGTGGTGATGAGATGGACACTGTCTGTGTTAATGTGGTGGTAGTGAATGTTGTTGTCGTTGTTGTTGTTGTGGTTGTTGTTGTTGTTGTGTAGGTGGTGATGAGATGGACACTGTCTGTGTTAATGTGGTGGTAGTGAATGTTGTTGTTGTTGTTGTGGTTGTTGTTGTTGTTGTGGTTGTTGTTGTTGTGTAGGTGGTGATGAGATGGACACTGTCTGTGTTAATGTGGTGGTAGTGAATGTTGTTGTTGTTGTTGTTGTGGTTGTTGTTGTTGTTGTGGTTGTTGTTGTTGTTGTGTAGGTGGTGACGAGATGGACACTGTCTGTGTTAATGTGGTTGTTGTTGTGGTTGTTGTTGTTGTTGTTGTTGTTGTGGTTGTTGTTGTTGTTGTTGTGTAGGTGGTGATGAGATGGACACTGTGTTAATGTGGTGGTAGTGAATGTTGTTGTTGTTGTTGTTGTGGTTGTTGTTGTTGTTGTTGTGTAGGTGGTGATGAGATGGACACTCTCTGTGTTAATGTGGTGGTAGTGAATGTTGTTGTTGTGGTTGTTGTTGTGGTTGTTGTTGTTGTTGTTGTTTAGGTGGTGATGAGATGGACACTGTCTGTGTTAATGTGGTGGTAGTGAATGTTGTTGTTGTGGTGGTTGTTGTGGTTGTTGTTGTTGTTGTTTAGGTGGTGATGAGATGGACACTGTCTGTGTTAATGTGGTGGTAGTGAATGTTGTTGTGGTTGTTGTTGTGGTTGTTGTTGTGGTTGTTGTGGTTGTTGTGGTTGTTGTTGTTGTTGTTGTTGTGTAGGTGGTGATGAGATGGACACTGTCTGTGTTAATGTGGTGGTAGTGAATGTTGTTGTTGTGGTGGTTGTTGTGGTTGTTGTTGTTGTTGTTTAGGTGGTGATGAGATGGACACTGTCTGTGTTAATGTGGTGGTAGTGAATGTTGTTGTGGTTGTTGTTGTGGTTGTTGTTGTGGTTGTTGTGGTTGTTGTGGTTGTTGTTGTTGTTGTGTAGGTGGTGATGAGATGGACACTGTCTGTGTTAATGTGGTGGTAGTGAATGTTGTTGTTGTGGTGGTTGTTGTGGTTGTTGTTGTTGTTGTTTAGGTGGTGACGAGATGGACACTGTCTGTGTTAATGTGGTGGTAGTGAATGTTGTTGTTGTTGTTGTGGTTGTTGTTGTTGTTGTGTAGGTGGTGATGAGATGGACACTGTCTGTGTTAATGTGGTGGTAGTGAATGTTGTTGTTGTTGTTGTGGTTGTTGTTGTTGTTGTTGTTGTGTAGGTGGTGATGAGATGGACACTGTCTGTGTTAATGTGGTGGTAGTGAATGTTGTTGTTGTTGTTGTGGTTGTTGTTGTTGTTGTTGTGTAGGTGGTGATGAGATGGACACTGTCTGTGTTAATATGGTGGTAGTGAATGTTGTTGTTGTGGTTGTTGTTGTTGTTGTGTAGGTGGTGATGAGATGGACACTGTCTGTGTTAATGTGGTGGTAGTGAATGTTGTTGTTGTTGTTGTGGTTGTTGTTGTTGTTGTGTAGGTGGTGATGAGATGGACACTGTCTGTGTTAATGTGGTGGTAGTGAATGTTGTTGTTGTTGTTGTGGTTGTTGTTGTTGTTGTGTAGGTGGTGATGAGATGGACACTGTCTGTGTTAATGTGGTGGTAGTGAATGTTGTTGTTGTTGTTGTGGTTGTTGTTGTTGTTGTGTAGGTGGTGATGAGATGGACACTGTCTGTGTTAATGTGGTGGTAGTGAATGTTGTTGTTGTTGTTGTGGTTGTTGTTGTTGTTGTTGTGTAGGTGGTGATGAGATGGACACTGTCTGTGTTAATGTGGTGGTAGTGAATGTTGTTGTTGTGGTTGTTGTTGTTGTGGTTGTTGTTGTGGTTGTTGTTGTTGTTGTTGTTGTGGTAGTGAATGTTGTTGTTGTTGTGTAGGTGGTGATGAGATGGACACTGTCTGTGTTAATGTGGTGGTAGTGAATGTTGTTGTTGTTGTTGTGTAGGTGGTGATGAGATGGACACTGTCTGTGTTAATGTGGTGGTAGTGAATGTTGTTGTTGTGGTGGTTGTTGTGGTTGTTGTTGTTGTTGTGTAGGTGGTGATGAGATGGACACTGTCTGTGTTAATGTGGTGGTAGTGAATGTTGTTGTTGTGGTTGTTGTTGTTGTTGTGTAGGTGGTGATGAGACGGACACTGTCTGTGTTAATGTGGTGGTAGTGAATGTTGTTGTTGTGGTTGTTGTTGTTGTTGTTGTTGTGGTTGTTGTTGTGGTTGTTGTTGTTGTGGTAGTGAATGTTGTTGTTGTTGTTGTTGTTGTGTAGGTGGTGATGAGATGGACACTGTCTGTGTTAATGTGGTGGTAGTGAATGTTGTTGTTGTTGTTGTGTAGGTGGTGATGAGATGGACACTGTCTGTGTTAATGTGGTGGTAGTGAATGTTGTTGTTGTGGTGGTTGTTGTGGTTGTTGTTGTTGTTGTGTAGGTGGTGATGAGATGGACACTGTCTGTGTTAATGTGGTGGTAGTGAATGTTGTTGTTGTGGTTGTTGTTGTTGTTGTGTAGGTGGTGATGAGACGGACACTGTCTGTGTTAATGTGGTGGTAGTGAATGTTGTTGTTGTGGTTGTTGTTGTTGTGGTTGTTGTTGTGGTTGTTGTTGTTGTTGTTGTGGTAGTGAATGTTGTTGTTGTTGTGTAGGTGGTGATGAGATGGACACTGTCTGTGTTAATGTGGTGGTAGTGAATGTTGTTGTTGTTGTTGTGTAGGTGGTGATGAGATGGACACTGTCTGTGTTAATGTGGTGGTAGTGAATGTTGTTGTTGTGGTGGTTGTTGTGGTTGTTGTGGTTGTTGTTGTTGTGTAGGTGGTGATGAGATGGACACTGTCTGTGTTAATGTGGTGGTAGTGAATGTTGTTGTTGTGGTTGTTGTTGTTGTTGTGTAGGTGGTGATGAGACGGACACTGTCTGTGTTAATGTGGTGGTAGTGAATGTTGTTGTTGTGGTTGTTGTTGTTGTTGTTGTGGTTGTTGTTGTGGTTGTTGTTGTTGTTGTTGTGGTAGTGAATGTTGTTGTTGTTGTTGTTGTGTAGGTGGTGATGAGATGGACACTGTCTGTGTTAATGTGGTGGTAGTGAATGTTGTTGTTGTTGTTGTGTAGGTGGTGATGAGATGGACACTGTCTGTGTTAATGTGGTGATAGTGAATGTTGTTGTTGTTGTTGTTGTGTAGGTGGTGATGAGACGGACACTGTCTGTGTTAATGTGGTGGTAGTGAATGTTGTTGTTGTTGTTGTTGTGTAGGTGGTGACGAGATGGACACTGTCTGTGTTAATGTGGTGGTAGTGAATGTTGTTGTTGTTGTTGTGTAGGTGGTGATGAGACGGACACTGTCTGTGTTAATGTGGTGGTAGTGAATGTTGTTGTTGTTGTTGTGTAGGTGGTGACGAGATGGACACTGTCTGTGTTAATGTGGTGGTAGTGAATGTTGTTGTTGTTGTTGTTGTGGTTGTTGTTGTTTAGGTGGTGATGAGATGGACACTGTCTGTGTTAATGTGGTGGTAGTGAATGTTGTTGTTGTTGTTGTTGTTGTGGTTGTTGTTGTTTAGGTGGTGATGAGATGGACACTGTCTGTGTTAATGTGGTGGTAGTGAATGTTGTTGTTGTTGTTGTTGTGGTTGTTGTTGTGTAGGTGGTGATGAGATGGACACTGTCTGTGTTAATGTGGTGGTAGTGAATGTTGTTGTTGTTGTTGTTGTGGTTGTTGTTGTTGTTGTGTAGGTGGTGATGAGACGGACACTGTCTGTGTTAATGTGGTGGTAGTGAATGTTGTTGTTGTTGTTGTTGTGGTTGTTGTTGTTGTTGTGGTGGTAGTGAATGTTGTTGTTGTTGTGTAGGTGGTGATGAGACGGACACTGTCTGTGTTAATGTGGTGGTAGTGAATGTTGTTGTTGTTGTTGTTGTTGTGGTTGTTGTTGTGGTTGTTGTTGTTGTTGTGTAGGTGGTGATGAGATGGACACTGTCTGTGTTAATGTGGTGGTAGTGAATGTTGTTGTTGTTGTTGTTGTGGTTGTTGTTGTGTAGGTGGTGATGAGATGGACACTGTCTGTGTTAATGTGGTGGTAGTGAATGTTGTTGTTGTTGTTGTTGTGGTTGTTGTTGTGGTTGTTGTTGTTGTTGTTGTGTAGGTGGTGATGAGACGGACACTGTCTGTGTTAATGTGGTGGTAGTGAATGTTGTTGTTGTTGTTGTTGTGGTTGTTGTTGTGGTTGTTGTTGTTGTTGTTGTTGTGTAGGTGGTGATGAGATGGACACTGTCTGTGTTAATGTGGTGGTAGTGAATGTTGTTGTTGTTGTTGTTGTTGTGTAGGTGGTGATGAGATGGACACTCTCTGTGTTAATGTGGTGGTAGTGAATGTTGTTGTGGTTGTTGTTGTTGTTGTTGTGGTTGTTGTTGTTGTTGTTGTGGTAGTGAATGTTGTTGTTGTTGTGTAGGTGGTGATGAGATGGACACTGTCTGTGTTAATGTGGTGGTAGTGAATGTTGTTGTTGTTGTTGTTGTGGTTGTTGTTGTTGTTGTGTAGGTGGTGATGAGATGGATACTGTCTGTGTTAATGTGGTGGTAGTGAATGTTGTTGTTGTTGTTGTTGTGTAGGTGGTGATGAGATGGACACTGTCTGTGTTAATGTGGTGGTAGTGAATGTTGTTGTGGTTGTTGTTGTGGTTGTTGTGGTTGTTGTTGTTGTTGTGTAGGTGGTGATGAGATGGACACTGTCTGTGTTAATGTGGTGGTAGTGAATGTTGTTGTTGTTGTGGTTGTTGTTGTTGTTGTTTAGGTGGTGATGAGATGGACACTGTCTGTGTTAATGTGGTGGTAGTGAATGTTGTTGTTGTGGTTGTTGTTGTTGTTGTTGTTGTTGTGGTTGTGTAGGTGGTGATGAGATGGACACTGTCTGTGTTAATGTGGTGGTAGTGAATGTTGTTGTTGTGGTTGTTGTTGTTGTTGTGTAGGTGGTGATGAGATGGACACTGTCTGTGTTAATGTGGTGGTAGTGAATGTTGTTGTTGTGGTTGTTGTTGTTGTTGTTGTGGTTGTGTAGGTGGTGATGAGATGGACACTGTCTGTGTTAATGTGGTGGTAGTGAATGTTGTTGTTGTGGTTGTTGTTGTTGTTGTTGTTGTTTAGGTGGTGATGAGATGGACACTGTCTGTGTTAATGTGGTGGTTGTTGTTGTTGTTGTTGTGGTAGTGAATGTGGTTGTTGTTGTGTAGGTGGTGATGAGATGGACACTGTCTGTGTTAATGTGGTGGTAGTGAATGTTGTTGTGGTTGTTGTGGTGGTTGTTGTTGTTGTTGTTGTGGTTGTTGTTGTTGTTGTGTAGGTGGTGATGAGACGGACACTGTCTGTGTTAATGTGGTGGTAGTGAATGTTGTTGTGGTTGTTGTGGTTGTTGTTGTTGTTGTTGTGGTTGTTGTTGTTGTTGTTGTTGTTGTGTAGGTGGTGATGAGACGGACACTGTCTGTGTTAATGTGGTGGTAGTGAATGTTGTTGTGGTTGTTGTTGTTGTGGTTGTTGTTGTTGTGTAGGTGGTGATGAGATGGACACTGTGTTAATGTGGTGGTAGTGAATGTTGTTGTTGTGGTAGTGAATGTTGTTGTTGTTGTGGTGTAGGTGGTGATGAGACGGACACTGTCTGTGTTAATGTGGTGGTAGTGAATGTTGTTGTTGTTGTGGTTGTTGTTGTTGTTGTGTAGGTGGTGATGAGATGGACACTGTCTGTGTTAATGTGGTGGTAGTGAATGTTGTTGTTGTGGTTGTTGTTGTTGTTGTGTAGGTGGTGATGAGATGGACACTGTCTGTGTTAATGTGGTGGTAGTGAATGTTGTTGTTGTTGTTGTGTAGGTGGTGATGAGATGGACACTGTCTGTGTTAATGTGGTGGTAGTGAATGTTGTTGTTGTTGTTGTGGTTGTTGTTGTTGTTGTGTAGGTGGTGATGAGATGGACACTGTCTGTGTTAATGTGGTGGTAGTGAATGTTGTGGTTGTTGTTGTTGTGTAGGTGGTGATGAGATGGACACTGTCTGTGTTAATGTGGTTGTAGTGAATGTTGTTGTGGTTGTTGTTGTGTAGGTGGTGATGAGATGGACACTGTCTGTGTTAATGTGGTGGTTGTTGTTGTGTAGGTGGTGATGAGATGGACACTGTCTGTGTTAATGTGGTTGTAGTGAATGTTGTTGTGGTTGTTGTTGTGTAGGTGGTGATGAGATGGACACTGTCTGTGTTAATGTGGTGGTTGTTGTTGTGTAGGTGGTGATGAGATGGACACTGTCTGTGTTAATGTGGTTGTAGTGAATGTTGTTGTTGTTGTTGTTGTGTAGGTGGTGATGAGATGGACACTGTCTGTGTTAATGTGGTTGTAGTGAATGTTGTTGTGGTTGTTGTTGTGTAGGTGGTGATGAGATGGACACTGTCTGTGTTAATGTGGTTGTAGTGAATGTTGTTGTGGTTGTTGTTGTTGTGTAGGTGGTGATGAGATGGACACTGTCTGTGTTAATGTGGTTGTAGTGAATGTTGTTGTGGTTGTTGTTGTGTAGGTGGTGATGAGATGGACACTGTCTGTGTTAATGTGGTTGTAGTGAATGTTGTTGTGGTTGTTGTTGTGTAGGTGGTGATGAGATGGACACTGTCTGTGTTAATGTGGTGGTAGTGAATGTTGTTGTTGTTGTTGTGTAGGTGGTGACGAGATGGACACTGTCTGTGTTAATGTTGTTGTTGTTGTTGTTGTGGTTGTTGTTGTTGTTGTGGTAGTGAATGTTGTTGTGGTTGTTGTTGTGTAGGTGGCGATGAGATGGACACTGTCTGTGTTAATGTGGTTGTAGTGAATGTTGTTGTGGTTGTTGTTGTGTAGGTGGTGATGAGATGGACACTGTCTGTGTTAATGTGGTGGTAGTGAATGTTGTTGTTGTTGTTTAGGTGGTGATGAGATGGACACTGTCTGTGTTAATGTGGTGGTAGTGAATGTTGTTGTTGTTGTTGTTGTGGTTGTTGTTGTTGTTGTTGTGTAGGTGGTGACGAGATGGACACTGTCTGTGTTAATGTGGTGGTAGTGAATGTTGTTGTTGTTGTTGTTGTGGTTGTTGTTGTTGTTGTGTAGGTGGTGATGAGATGGACACTGTCTGTGTTAATGTGGTGGTAGTGAATGTTGTTGTGGTTGTTGTTGTTGTTGTTGTGTAGGTGGTGATGAGATGGACACTGTCTGTGTTAATGTGGTGGTAGTGAATGTTGTTGTTGTTGTTTAGGTGGTGATGAGATGGACACTGTCTGTGTTAATGTGGTGGTAGTGAATGTTGTTGTTGTTGTTGTTGTGGTTGTTGTTGTTGTTGTGTAGGTGGTGACGAGATGGACACTGTCTGTGTTAATGTGGTGGTAGTGAATGTTGTTGTTGTTGTTGTTGTGTAGGTGGTGATGAGATGGACACTGTCTGTGTTAATGTGGTGGTAGTGAATGTTGTTGTGGTTGTTGTTGTTGTTGTTGTTGTTGTTGTGTAGGTGGTGATGAGATGGACACTGTCTGTGTTAATGTGGTGGTAGTGAATGTTGTTGTGGTTGTTGTTGTTGTTGTGGTTGTTGTTGTTGTTGTGTAGGTGGTGATGAGATGGACACTGTCTGTGTTAATGTTGTTGTTGTTGTTGTGTAGGTGGTGATGAGACGGACACTGTCTGTGTTAATGTGGTGGTTGTTGTTGTTGTGTAGGTGGTGATGAGATGGACACTGTCTGTGTTAATGTTGTTGTTGTGGTTGTTGTTGTTGTTGTTGTGTAGGTGGTGATGAGATGGACACTCTCTGTGTTAATGTGGTGGTAGTGAATGTTGTTGTTGTTGTTGTTGTGTAGGTGGTGATGAGATGGACACTGTCTGTGTTAATGTGGTGGTAGTGAATGTTGTTGTGGTTGTTGTTGTTGTTGTGTAGGTGGTGATGAGACGGACACTGTCTGTGTTAATGTGGTGGTAGTGAATGTTGTTGTGGTTGTGGTTGTGGTTGTTGTTGTGTAGGTGGTGACGAGATGGACACTGTCTGTGTTAATGTGGTGGTAGTGAATGTTGTTGTTGTTGTTGTTGTGTAGGTGGTGATGAGATGGACACTGTCTGTGTTAATGTGGTGGTAGTGAATGTTGTTGTGGTTGTTGTTGTTGTTGTTGTGTAGGTGGTGATGAGATGGACACTGTCTGTGTTAATGTGGTGGTAGTGAATGTTGTTGTGGTAGTGAATGTTGTTGTTGTTGTGGTAGTGAATGTTGTTGTTGTGTAGGTGGTGATGAGATGGACACTGTCTGTGTTAATGTGGTGGTAGTGAATGTTGTTGTGGTAGTGAATGTTGTTGTTGTTGTTGTGGTTGTTGTTGTTGTGTAGGTGGTGATGAGATGGACACTGTCTGTGTTAATGTGGTGGTAGTGAATGTTGTTGTTGTTGTTGTTGTTGTGGTTGTTGTTGTTGTTGATGTTGTTGTTGTTGTTGTTGTGTAGGTGGTGATGAGATGGACACTGTCTGTGTTAATGTGGTGGTAGTGAATCTTGTTGTTGTTGTTGTTGTGGTTGTTGTTGTTGTTGTTTAGGTGGTGATGAGATGGACACTGTGTTAATGTGGTGGTAGTGAATGTTGTTGTGGTTGTTGTTGTTGTTGTTTAGGTGGTGATGAGATGGACACTGTCTGTGTTAATGTGGTGGTAGTGAATGTTGTTGTGGTTGTTGTTGTTGTTGTGGTTGTTGTTGTTGTTGTTGTGTAGGTGGTGATGAGATGGACACTGTCTGTGTTAATGTGGTGGTTGTTGTTGTGTAGGTGGTGATGAGATGGACACTGTCTGTGTTAATGTGGTGGTTGTTGTTGTGTAGGTGGTGATGAGATGGACACTGTCTGTGTTAATGTGGTGGTTGTTGTTGTGTAGGTGGTGATGAGACGGACACTGTCTGTGTTAATGTGGTGGTTGTGGTTGTTGTTGTGTAGGTGGTGATGAGACGGACACTGTCTGTGTTAATGTGGTGGTAGTGAATGTTGTTGTTGTTGTTGTGGTTGTTGTTGTTGTTGTTGTGTAGGTGGTGATGAGACGGACACTGTCTGTGTTAATGTTGTGGTTGTTGTGGTTGTTGTTGTTGTGTAGGTGGTGATGAGATGGACACTGTCTGTGTTAATGTGGTGGTAGTGAATGTTGTTGTGGTTGTTGTTGTTGTTGTTGTGTAGGTGGTGATGAGATGGACACTGTCTGTGTTAATGTGGTGGTAGTGAATGTTGTTGTTGTTGTTGTTGTGGTTGTTGTTGTTGTTGTTGTTGTGTAGGTGGTGATGAGATGGACACTGTCTGTGTTAATGTGGTGGTAGTGAATGTTGTTGTTGTGGTTGTTGTTGTTGTTGTTGTTGTTGTGGTTGTTGTTGTGGTTGTTGTTGTGGTTGTTGTTGTTGTTGTGTAGGTGGTGATGAGATGGACACTGTCTGTGTTAATGTGGTGGTAGTGAATGTTGTTGTTGTTGTTGTTGTGTAGGTGGTGATGAGACGGACACTGTCTGTGTTAATGTGGTGGTAGTGAATGTTGTTGTTGTTGTTGTTGTGGTTGTTGTTGTTGTTGTTGTTGTGTAGGTGGTGATGAGATGGACACTGTCTGTGTTAATGTGGTGGTAGTGAATGTTGTTGTGGTTGTTGTTGTGTAGGTGGTGATGAGATGGACACTGTCTGTGTTAATGTGGTGGTAGTGAATGTTGTTGTTGTTGTTGTTGTGGTTGTTGTTGTTGTTGTGTAGGTGGTGATGAGATGGACACTGTCTGTGTTAATGTGGTGGTAGTGAATGTTGTTGTTGTTGTTGTTGTGTAGGTGGTGATGAGATGGACACTGTCTGTGTTAATGTGGTGGTAGTGAATGTTGTTGTTGTTGTTGTTGTTGTGGTTGTTGTTGTTGTTGTTGTGTAGGTGGTGATGAGATGGACACTGTCTGTGTTAATGTGGTGGTAGTGAATGTTGTTGTTGTTGTTTAGGTGGTGATGAGATGGACACTGTCTGTGTTAATGTGGTGGTAGTGAATGTTGTTGTTGTTGTTGTTTAGGTGGTGATGAGATGGACACTGTCTGTGTTAATGTGGTGGTAGTGAATGTTGTTGTTGTTGTTGTTTAGGTGGTGATGAGATGGACACTGTCTGTGTTAATGTGGTGGTAGTGAATGTTGTTGTTGTTGTTGTGTAGGTGGTGATGAGATGGACACTGTCTGTGTTAATGTGGTGGTAGTGAATGTTGTTGTTGTGGTTGTTGTTGTGGTTGTTGTTGTTGTTGTTGTGTAGGTGGTGATGAGACGGACACTGTCTGTGTTAATGTGGTGGTAGTGAATGTTGTTGTTGTTGTTGTGGTTGTTGTTGTTGTTGTGTAGGTGGTGATGAGATGGACACTGTCTGTGTTAATGTGGTGGTAGTGAATGTTGTTGTTGTTGTTGTGGTTGTTGTTGTTGTTGTGTAGGTGGTGATGAGATGGACACTGTCTGTGTTAATGTGGTGGTAGTGAATGTTGTTGTTGTTGTTGTTGTTGTGGTTGTTGTTGTTGTTGTTGTGTAGGTGGTGATGAGATGGACACTGTCTGTGTTAATGTGGTGGTAGTGAATGTTGTTGTTGTTGTTGTTTAGGTGGTGATGAGATGGACACTGTCTGTGTTAATGTGGTGGTAGTGAATGTTGTTGTTGTTGTTGTGTAGGTGGTGATGAGATGGACACTGTCTGTGTTAATGTGGTGGTAGTGAATGTTGTTGTTGTGGTTGTTGTTGTGGTTGTTGTTGTTGTTGTTGTTGTGTAGGTGGTGATGAGACGGACACTGTCTGTGTTAATGTGGTGGTAGTGAATGTTGTTGTGGTTGTGGTTGTTGTTGTTGTTGTGTAGGTGGTGATGAGATGGACACTGTCTGTGTTAATGTGGTGGTAGTGAATGTTGTTGTTGTGGTTGTTGTTGTGGTTGTTGTTGTTGTTGTTGTGTAGGTGGTGATGAGACGGACACTGTCTGTGTTAATGTGGTGGTAGTGAATGTTGTTGTTGTTGTTGTGGTTGTTGTTGTTGTTGTGGTTGTTGTGTAGGTGGTGATGAGACGGACACTGTCTGTGTTAATGTGGTGGTAGTGAATGTTGTTGTTGTTGTTGTGGTTGTTGTTGTTGTTGTGTAGGTGGTGATGAGATGGACACTGTCTGTGTTAATGTGGTGGTAGTGAATGTTGTTGTTGTTGTTGTTGTGGTTGTTGTTGTTGTTGTTGTGTAGGTGGTGATGAGATGGACACTGTCTGTGTTAATGTGGTGGTAGTGAATGTTGTTGTTGTTTAGGTGGTGATGAGATGGACACTGTCTGTGTTAATGTGGTGGTAGTGAATGTTGTTGTTGTTGTTGTGTAGGTGGTGATGAGATGGACACTGTCTGTGTTAATGTGGTGGTAGTGAATGTTGTTGTTGTGGTTGTTGTTGTGGTTGTTGTTGTTGTTGTTGTTGTGTAGGTGGTGATGAGACGGACACTGTCTGTGTTAATGTGGTGGTAGTGAATGTTGTTGTGGTTGTGGTTGTTGTTGTTGTTGTGTAGGTGGTGATGAGATGGACACTGTCTGTGTTAATGTGGTGGTAGTGAATGTTGTTGTTGTGGTTGTTGTTGTGGTTGTTGTTGTTGTTGTTGTGTAGGTGGTGATGAGACGGACACTGTCTGTGTTAATGTGGTGGTAGTGAATGTTGTTGTTGTTGTTGTGGTTGTTGTTGTTGTTGTGGTTGTTGTGTAGGTGGTGATGAGACGGACACTGTCTGTGTTAATGTGGTGGTAGTGAATGTTGTTGTTGTGGTTGTTGTTGTGGTTGTTGTTGTTGTTGTTGTGTAGGTGGTGATGAGACGGACACTGTCTGTGTTAATGTGGTGGTAGTGAATGTTGTTGTTGTTGTTGTGGTTGTTGTTGTTGTTGTGGTTGTTGTGTAGGTGGTGATGAGACGGACACTGTCTGTGTTAATGTGGTGGTAGTGAATGTTGTTGTTGTTGTTGTGGTTGTTGTTGTTGTTGTGGTTGTTGTGTAGGTGGTGATGAGACGGACACTGTCTGTGTTAATGTGGTGGTAGTGAATGTTGTTGTGGTTGTTGTTGTTGTTGTGTAGGTGGTGATGAGATGGACACTGTCTGTGTTAATGTGGTGGTAGTGAATGTTGTTGTGGTTGTTGTTGTTGTTGTGTAGGTGGTGATGAGATGGACACTGTCTGTGTTAATGTGGTTGTTGTTGTTGTTGTTGTGTAGGTGGTGATGAGATGGACACTCTCTGTGTTAATGTGGTTGTTGTTGTTGTTGTTGTGTAGGTGGTGATGAGATGGACACTCTCTGTGTTAATGTGGTTGTTGTTGTTGTTGTTGTGTAGGTGGTGATGAGATGGACACTGTCTGTGTTAATGTGGTGGTAGTGAATGTTGTTGTTGTTGTTGTGTAGGTGGTGATGAGATGGACACTGTCTGTGTTAATGTGGTGGTAGTGAATGTTGTTGTTGTTGTTGTGTAGGTGGTGATGAGACGGACACTGTCTGTGTTAATGTGGTGGTAGTGAATGTTGTTGTTGTTGTTGTGTAGGTGGTGACGAGATGGACACTGTCTGTGTTAATGTGGTGGTAGTGAATGTTGTTGTTGTTGTTGTGGTAGTGAATGTTGTTGTTGTGTAGGTGGTGATGAGATGGACACTGTCTGTGTTAATGTGGTGGTAGTGAATGTTGTTGTTGTGGTTGTTGTTGTTGTTGTGTAGGTGGTGATGAGATGGACACTGTCTGTGTTAATGTGGTGGTAGTGAATGTTGTTGTTGTGGTTGTTGTTGTTGTTGTGTAGGTGGTGATGAGATGGACACTGTCTGCGCTCTCTGTCCCGAAGGCTTCTATAACAACGGCTCCAGCCCTCGCTGCCGCCCCTGTACCAGGTGTGTCACATGACCCTGTCACGTGACCCTGTCACATGACCCTGTCACGTGACCCTGTCACGTGACCCTGTCACGTGACCCTGTCATGTGACAGGGTCACGTGACCCTGCCCCTGTCACGTGACCCTCTCCCCGTGTCTCCCTCTCCCCGTGTCTCCGTCCCCCCGTGTCTCCCTCCGCTCACCTCCCCGTGTCTCCCTCCCCGTGTCTCTCCCCGTGTCTCTCTCACCTCCCCGTGTCTCTCTCTCCCCGTGTCTCTCCCCGTGTCTCTCTCTCCCCGTGTCTCTCTCCCCCCGTGTCTCTCTCTCCCCGTGTCTCCCTCCCCCCGTGTCTCCCTCCCCCCGTGTCTCCCTCTCCCCGTGTCTCCCTCCGCTCACCTCCCCGTGTCTCCCTCTCCCCGTGTCTCTCTCTCCCTGTGTCTCTCTCTCCCCGTGTCTCTTTCTCCCCGTGTCTCTCTCTCCCCGTGTCTCCCCCCGTGTCTCCCTCTCCCCGTGTCTCCCCCCGTGTCTCTCTCTCCCCGTGTCTCCCCCCGTGTCTTCCCCCGTGTCTCCCCCCGTGTCTCTCACCTCCCCGTGTCTCCCCCCGTGTCTCTCTCTCCCCGTGTCTCCCTCTCCCCGTGTCTCCCTCTCCCCGTGTCTCCCTCTCCCCGTGTCTCCCTCCGCTCACCTCCCCGTGTCTCCCCCCGTGTCTCCTTCTCCCCGTGTCTCCCCCCGTGTCTCCCTCTCCCCGTGTCTCCCTCCGCTCACCTCCCCGTGTCTCTCTCTCCCCGTGTCTCCCCCCGTGTCTCTCTCTCCCCGTGTCTCCCTCTCCCCGTGTCTCTCCCTGTGTCTCTCCCCGTGTCTCCCTCCCCCCATGTCTCCCTCTCCCCGTGTCTCCCTCTCCCCGTGTCTCTCTCTCCCCGTGTCTCCCTCCCCCCGTGTCTCTCCCCGTGTCTCCCTCCCCCCGTGTCTCCCTCTCCCCGTGTCTCCCCCCATGTCTCCCTCTCCCCGTGTCTCCCTCTCCCCGTGTCTCCCCCCGTGTCTCTCTCTCCCCGTGTCTCCCTCCCCCCGTGTCTCTCCCTGTGTCTCTCCCCGTGTCTCCCTCCCCCCGTGTCTCCCCCCGTGTCTCCCTCTCCCCGTGTCTCCCTCCGCTCACCTCCCCGTGTCTCCCTCCCCGTGTCTCCCTCTCCCCGTGTCTCCCTCTCCCCGTGTCTCTCTCTCCCCGTGTCTCCCTCTCCCCGTGTCTCCCTCTCCCCGCGTCTCCCTCTCCCCGTGTCTCCCTCCGCGTGTCTCCCTCTCCCCGTGTCTCTCTCTCCCCGTGTCTCCCTCTCCCCGTGTCTCCCTCTCCCCGTGTCTCCCTCTCCCCGTGTCTCCCTCCCCCCGTGTCTCTCCCTGTGTCTCTCCCCGTGTCTCCCTCCCCCCGTGTCTCCCTCTCCCCGTGTCTCCCTCTCCCCGTGTCTCCCTCCCCCCGTGTCTCCCTCCGCTCACCTCCCCGTGTCTCTCTCCCCGTGTCTCCCTCTCCCCGTGTCTCTCCCTGTGTCTCTCCCCGTGTCTCCCTCCCCCCATGTCTCCCTCTCCCCGTGTCTCCCTCTCCCCGTGTCTCTCTCTCCCCGTGTCTCCCTCCCCCCGTGTCTCTCCCCGTGTCTCCCTCCCCCCGTGTCTCCCTCTCCCCGTGTCTCCCCCCATGTCTCCCTCTCCCCGTGTCTCCCTCTCCCCGTGTCTCCCCCCATGTCTCTCTCTCCCCGTGTCTCCCTCCCCCCGTGTCTCTCCCTGTGTCTCTCCCCGTGTCTCCCTCCCCCCGTGTCTCCCTCTCCCCGTGTCTCCCCCCATGTCTCCCTCTCCCCGTGTCTCCCTCTCCCCGTGTCTCCCCCCATGTCTCTCTCTCCCCGTGTCTCCCTCCCCCCGTGTCTCTCCCTGTGTCTCTCCCCGTGTCTCCCTCCCCCCGTGTCTCCCCCCGTGTCTCCCTCTCCCCGTGTCTCCCTCTCCCCGTGTCTCCCTCCGCTCACCTCCCCGTGTCTCCCTCCCCGTGTCTCCCTCTCCCCGTGTCTCCCCCCATGTCTCCCTCTTCCCGTGTCTCTCCCCCCGCGTCTCCCTCTCCCCGTGTCTCCCCCCGTGTCTCTCTCTCCCCGTGTCTCCCCCCGTGTCTCCCCCCGTGTCTCCCCCCGTGTCTCTCCCCGTGTCTCTCACCTCCCCGTGTCTCCCCCCGTGTCTCTCTCTCCCCGTGTCTCCCTCTCCCCGTGTCTCCCTCCGCTCACCTCCCCGTGTCTCCCCCCGTGTCTCCCTCTCCCCGTGTCTCCCCCCGTGTCTCCCTCTCCCCGTGTCTCCCTCCGCTCACCTCCCCGTGTCTCTCTCTCCCCGTGTCTCCCCCCGTGTCTCTCTCTCCCCGTGTCTCCCTCTCCCCGTGTCTCTCCCTGTGTCTCTCCCCGTGTCTCCCTCCCCCCATGTCTCCCTCTCCCCGTGTCTCTCTCTCCCCGTGTCTCCCTCTCCCCGTGTCTCCCTCCGCGTGTCTCTCTGACCGACGCAGGTGCCCTGGTGAGGAGTTATCCGGCTGTACTCGAGCCTCTGACACCATCTGTGGCCCCATACAGATATCATCAACAACCCACTCCACCACCGTCACCCCCACCAAAGGTTCGGTTGTGTGTGTGTGGTGGTTGTGTGTGGTGGTTGTGTGTGTGAGTGTGTGGTGGTTGTGTGTGTGTGGTGGTTGTGTGTGGTGGTTGTGTGTGGTGGTTGTGTGTGTGTGTGTGGTGGTTGTGTGTGTGTGGTGTGTGTGTGTGTGGTGGTTGTGTGTGTGTGTGGTGGTTGTGTGTGTGTGTGTGGTGGTTGTGTGTGTGTGTGTGGTGGTTGTGTGTGTGTGGTGGTTGTGTGTGTGTGGTGGTTGTGTGTGTGTGGTGGTTGTGTGTGTGTGTGGTGGATGTGTGTGTGTGAGTGGTGGTTGTGTGTGTGTGGTTGTGTGTGTGTGTGTGTGGTGGTTGTGTGTGTGTGAGTGGTGAGAGGAGGAGTTGGAGACGCTGCTGCTGAGACTGGAGCGTGCCACTAAGAGGTGGGGCCTTACCATCAGCCCCACCAAAACTAAGCACCTGCCTGGGTATTTTGTACCATCGGACACTCCACCCCCACAACTCCCAATCGGTGATGGGGCAGTTGTGGAGAGAGTGGAGAGTTTCCCATACCTGCGCAGTGTGCTTATGACCGGCTCCGGTTTAACAGCAGAGGTCTCACTCCGAATCAGTCGAGCGGCAATATCTTTTCATCGGTTGCGTAACGCTGTGTGGAAGCTACCTGGTTTGTCGCTCCGCACTAAGCTTCAGGTCTTCTCGGCCACGGTCATTCCCTCCCTTCTCTAGGCTTGCGAAACGTGGATCCCCCTAATGGAACATCTTCGCCGGTTAGAAACATTTAGGCTGGCCTGCCTACGATCCATCCTGGGTTTAACCAGAATGGATTGTGTGAGGAGCTCACAAATCCTTGAAAGATCTGGGCAAGGTCCCATCGGTGAGCTCCTGCGGCGGGCAAGGCTGCGATGGCTGGGTCATGTAGCCCGCATGTCCAGCCACCGCCTGCCCAAACAGCTTTTGTTCGGCCGGATCGAGGGGGCTAAGCGGGCGCGGCACGGGCTAGAGAAGAGATGGAGTGATGTGGTACAGAAGGACGTGGAGCTGAGTGGACTTGCCGATGACTGGTACCAGCGGTGTCAAGATCGGCCTCTGTGGAGGAGGCTCGTGAAGGAAGCTACTGGGCAGTTGGAGGCAGTCGCCCTCCAACAACAACGCAGGGCGGAGGAGCGACGCTCAGAACAATGAGCGGAGCGCCGGGTGGCTAAAGCACAGCAGGTTGGCACAGTAGGGGGCACAGGTGGTGCATCAGCCAGTCATCTCAGTCAGTCGACCCGTGGCACCTGGGTCTGCCCCGTGACCTCCTGCCAGCGGGCGTTCGACACTTCACGTGGCCTCAAGGTGCACATGGCCTGGCACAAGCGTCGTGGTGACATCACCGCCACTTAGTGGCGAATGGCGGTTGTTGTTGTTGTTGGTGGTTGTGTGTGTGTGTGTGGTGGTTGTGTGTGTGTGTGTTGTGGTTGTGTGTGTGGTGGTTGTGTGTGTGTGGTTGTGTGTGTGTGTGTGGTGGTTGTGTGTGTGTGTGTGTGGTGGTTGTGTGTGTGAAAAATTGCTAGTGAGAATTTAATCATTGCTTGCGGCTGGGGTTGGCATCCTCCCCCACTTCTCCAGATGTCGAGGGTAAATGGGCGAGGTTTAGGACTGTGACTCAGGCAGCTGCAATGGCTGCTTTGGGTACGCGGTCCAGACCTCCCCAGAGACCCTGGCTGACAGAGGAGGTGTTCAGGATAGTTTAGAAAAAGCGACAGGCCCACTGTCATCGGCTACAGAATCCCACGTCAGAGAATGAGGAGGCTTACCGCAGCCTTCGCTCGGAGGTTCGGAGAGCCGTGAGGCGCTGCAAGGATGGGTGGTGGTCGCGGGTTGCTGAGGAGATGGAGTCTGCCTCAGTGGCCTGCGGTCACAACTCACTATTTGACTCCATCAAAAAAGTAACCTGCAGCGCCACACCTATTACCATCCTAGGAGAAAAAACACGGAGATCCAATCTCCGACCCCCAGGAACAGGTTTGCAGATTTGCTGAGCTTTGCTGTGAGGTCCTGGGGGAGGGAAAATCCCTCAGCCAGGAAAACATTGTGGCACAAAGTGAGGAAGACCCTGCTGAGGCTGCGGTGCCTCAAATATTGGAAGAAGTCACCCCCTGTGAGTGGCTGACTGAGGTGCCATCTGTTGAGGAAGTACTGAAGGCAATCCGGAGTCTGAGACCAGGAAAGGCAGCGGGCAGAGATGATCTCCCAAGCGAAATGCTGAGGGAGGGTGGCGTTTGTGCACAGACTGCCCTATATGACATCATAACAACAGTCTGGACCACTGGACGGGTTCCGCAGGATTGGAAGGATGCCCTGGTGGTCCCCCTCTTTAAGAAGGGGGACCGCACAGACTGTAACAACTACAGGGGCATCTCACTTCTCAGTGTGACGGGAAAGGTCCTGGCAAGGATTATTCAGCATCGCCTTGCCAGGCACGCTGAGGAGAGGCTTGCGGAGCCCCAATGCGGTTTCAGGAAAGGGCGGTCCTGCACAGATGCCATATTTTCTGTCCATCTGCTACAGCAGAGGTGTAGGGAATTTCCAGCAAGACCTACATCTCTGCTTAATTGACCTGGTCAAGGCCTATGATACCATCAGTAGGCCTGGGCTCTGGGTCGTTCTTCGTGCTTTCGGAGTACCTGACCCTCTGCTCACGATCATTAAGGACCTTCATGATGGTGAGCGGGCCCGGGTAAAACTACGTGGCCGGGAGTCGGAGCCATTCCCTGTACACCTTGGGGTGCGACGGGGATCTCCTCTGGCTCCCACATTACTTAACGTTTATTTTTCGACCACGTGGTCCGTGAAGCCTTCGATGGCTGTAACCGGAGGCTCACGTAGCCCCGCATGCCCGGCCACCGCATGCCTCCAAGCAGCTTTTGTTCGGGCCCGGATAGAAGGGCGCGGCACGGGCTAGAGCAGATACGGAGCGATCTGGTCCAGGCAGGACGTGGGCCCGGGTGGACTTGCCGTCGGCCGGCACCAGCGGTGTCACCATCGGCCTCCGTGTAGGCCGAGGTGATCGAGACGGGACGCCGCTACCGGGCCGGCTGGTTACCGGCGGCGTTTGGGCATTTTTTGCGCCATCGGCCACCGCCGCTCCCGATTTGGCGGCGAGGCATTTGGTTGTGGTGGTGGCGAGGGCGAGGGCGGAGATCTTCGTTGGTTCTCTCGGCGAGGTCACGTAGATTGAGAATGAAATGATAAATTGATGAAGTGAAATAAGGCAATGATGTTCTCGGCGTTTGCGGCCCCCTCCCGCAGGCCCCGGTGACGGCACTCCGTGGTGGGCCTGGCTGGTGATGGCGGCGGCGGCGGTGGTGGTGGTGGTGGGGATGCTGGCGGTGGTGGTCAGGAAGTCGGTGGCCGGCCAGAGGCTGTGGTGCACGCCGTGCAGGGAGAAGATCCTGACGCTGGTTCCCGGCTGTGACGGTGAGACTCCCACTGAGACCCCCCACTGAGACCCCCACAGAGACCCCCACTGAGACCCCCACTGAGACCCCCACTGAGACCCCCACTGAGACCCCCACTGAGACCCCCACTGAGACCCCTACTGGGTCTCTAACGATGGATCGTGTGTGTCTGTGTGCAGATCACCGTGTGGATATCATCGATCAAGGACTCTTGGATACACGTAATGAGCACACACACACATGCACACACACACATGCATACACACACACGCAGACACACACACGCAGACACACACACACGCAGACACACACACACACGCAGATACACACACACACGCAGACACACACACACGCAGACACACACACAACAACAACAACCGCCATTCGCCACTAAGTGGCGGTGACGTCACCACGACGCTTGTGCCAGGCTAGGTGCACCTTGAGGCCACGTGAAGTGTCGAACGTCCGCTGGCAGGAGGTCACAGGGTAGACCCAGGTGCCACGGGTCGACTGACTGAGATGACTGGCTGATGCACCACCTGTGCCCCCTACTGTGCCAACCTGCTGTGCTTTAGCCACCCGGCGCTCCGCTCGTTGTTCTGAGCGTCGCTCCTCCGCCCTCCGTTGTTGTTGGAGGGCGACTGCCTCCAACTGCCCAGTAGCATCCTTCACGAGCCTCCTCCACAGAGGCCGATCTTGACACCGCTGGTACCAGTCATCGGCAAGTCCACTCAGCTCCACGTCCTCCTGTACCACATCACTCCATCTCTTCTATAGCCCGTGCCGCGCCCGTTTCGCCCCCTCAATCTGGCCGAACAAAAGCTGTTTCGGCATGCGGTGGCTGGGCATGCGGGCTACATGACCCAGCCAACGCAGCCTTGCCCGCCGGAGGAGCTCACCGATGGGACCTTGCCTCGATCTTTCATGGATTTGTGAGCTCCTCACACAATCCAGTCTGGTTAAACCCAGGATGGTTCGTAGGCAGGCCAGCCTAAATGTTTCTAACCGGCGAAGATGTTCCATTAGGGGGGTCCACGTTTCGCAAGCGTAGAGAAGGGAGGGAATGACCGTGGCCGAGAAGACCTGAAGCTTAGTGCGGAGCGACAGACCAGGTAGCTTCCACACAGCGTTACGCAACCGATGAAAAGATATTGCCGCTCGACTGATTCGGAGTGAGACCTCCGCTGTTAAACCGGAGCCGGTCATAAGCACACTGCCCAGGTATGGAAAACTCTCCACTCTCTCCACAACTGCCCCATCACCGATTGGGAGTTGTGGGGGTGGAGTGTCCGATGGTACAAAATACCCAGGCAGGTGCTTAGTTTTGGTGGGGCTGATGGTAAGGCCCCATATCTTAGTGGCACGCTCCAGTCTCAGCAGCAGCGTCTCCAACTCCTCCTCAGAATGAGCAGCTATTACCAAATCATTGGCATACATAACGTGGTTGAGCAATAGGGAGCCATCCCTTGACCGCACCCGGGCATCGATCAGCCTCCCATTATATCTGTACCATATGGAGATTCCCCTGGTACAGCTATTGAAGGCTTCACGAACTACGTGGTCAAAATAGATGTTAAATAATGTGGGAGCCAGAGGACATCCCTGTCGCACCCCAAGGTGTACAGGGAATGGCTCCGACTCCCGGCCACGTAGTTTTACCCGGGCCCGCTCACCATCATGAAGGTCCTTAATGATCGTGAGCAGAGGGTCAGGGACTCCAAATGCATGAAGAATAACCCAGATCCCAGGCCTACTGATGGTATCATAGGCCTTGATAGGTCAATAAAGCAGAGATGTAGGTCTTGTTGAAATTCCCTACACCTCTGCTGTAGCAGATGGACAGAAAATATGGCATTTGTGCAGGACCGCCCTTTCCTGAAACCGCATTGGGGCTCCGCAAGCCTCTCCTCAGCGTGCCTGGCAAGGCGATGTTGAATAATCCTTGCCAGGACCTTTCCCGGCACACTGAGGAGTGAGATGCCCCTGTAGTTGTTACAGTCTGTGCGGACCCCCTTCTTAAAAAGGGGGACCACCAGGGCATCCTTCCAATTCTGCGGAACCCGTCCAGTGGTCCAGACCGTTGTTATGATGTCATATAGGGCAGTCTGTGCACAAACGCCACCCTCCCTCAGCATTTCGCTTGGAAGATCATCTCTGCCCGCTGCCTTTCTTGGTCTCAGACTCCAGATCG
Organism: Petromyzon marinus; assembly: GCF_048934315.1. Classification (NCBI taxonomy): domain Eukaryota; kingdom Metazoa; phylum Chordata; class Hyperoartia; order Petromyzontiformes; family Petromyzontidae; genus Petromyzon; species Petromyzon marinus. The sequence continues at coordinate 4,013,044 of NC_133741.1, read as the reverse complement.
CCTTCAGTACTTCCTCAACAGATGGCACCTCAGCCAGCCACTCACAGGGGGTGACTTCTTCCAATATTTGAGGCACCGCAGCCTCAGCAGGGTCATCCTCACTTTGTGCCACGATGTTTTCCTGGCTGAGGGATTTTCCCTCCCCCAGGACCTCACAGAAATGCTCAGCAAATCTGCGAACCTGTTCCTGGGGGTCGGAAATTGGATCACCGTTTTTTCCCCTAATGATGGTAATAGGTGTGGCGCTGCAGGTTACTTTTTTGATGGAGTTAAATAGAGATTTGTGATCACGGGCCACTGAGGCAGACTCCATCTCCTCAGCAACCCGCGACCACCACCCATCCTTGCAGCGCCTCACGGCTCTCCGAACCTCCGAGCGAAGGCTGCGGTAAGCCTCCTCATTCTCTGACGTGGGATTCTGTAGCCGATGACAGTGGGCCTGTCGCTTTTTCTCAACCATCCTGAACACCTCTGTCAGCCAGGGTCTCTGGGGAGGTCTGGACCACGTACCCAAAGCAGCCATTGCAGCTGCATGAGTCACAGTCCTAAACCTCACCCATTTACCCTCGACATCAGGAGGAGTCGGGGACGATGCCAATCCCAGCCGCAAGCGATGATGAAATTCTCGCTTGCAACTTTCATCAGATAACTGAGACCAGGCCACTTTATGTTGGAATGGGGTCCTGGGTGTATACCCACCACCGGAGTGGAAGAATGGCAGGCGCATCTTACAGATGACTAGTCGATGGTCAGAGGGCAGATCAGCTCCACGGTAGGTCCTGGTGTCAAGGACATGGGCTCGCATTCGCTGGTCCGTCACTATGTAGTCCAGCAGATGTTCTTGCTTGGACCCGGCATGCATCCATGATGTTGTGTGGATGCGCCGATGCCGGAACAGCGTGTTGGTAATTACAAGCCCATGGGCTGCACAAAAATCTAGCAGCCTCCTACCGTTGTTATTGAGCTGATCTGGCCCATGCCCTCCAATCACTCCAGACCAGGTGCCAGTATCATGACCAACTCGGGCATTGAAGTCACCCAACATGATGACTGTATCCTGAGGGGCCACTTTAGCCAGCACCTGTGACAGGAGGTCATAGAAGGCATCTGACTCATCGGCTTTGCTTGCATCCCTCCACGGATGTTCATCTTCGGTGGGGGCATAAGTAACCACGACCACCATTCCTCGCCTCCGGTTGATGGGAAGGCGAGCCCAAAGTAGCCTGGGGCTTACAGCTTCCCACACCTCACCGCCACGCTCCCACACCCCCTTCATTCTTTTGTTCAAAAGAAGAGCCACACCCTGTTGTTTGGCAGTTTGCTGCCCCGAGTAGAGGACTGTCCACCCCTCATGGTGGCAGGAGCCAGAGCCGGTCCACCGGACCTCCTGAATGCCACATAGATCCAGGCGGTACCGGTCCAGCTCCCGACAGAGGATTGGCAGCCTCTCCTCCGCAGTGAGCGTTCGAACATTCCACGTGGCCACCCGTAGTGGCTTTTCGTTGTTTCTGGAGGAGCCCCGAGGGTAGATATTTAATCTCCTGGCTCCGCCAATTGGGGTTTGGCCAGGAGACGTCATAGACGCCTGGCCCCCCGGGGCCTCCGGCACAAGCATATTAGTTACATATTTCAGTTTAACTCGTGGTTTAGTGGTAATTAATTGGAGGTGGAGGGGTTACCAGCCCCTCGCACCCGTCCAGAGCCCCCGTTTAGCCCCTGTGGTGGACACATATGCCATGAGGGGAGGAGCCAATCAAAATTGGACCTCCCCCCACAGCATTGTCCATGACAGAGTTGCCCATCCGGCACCGCGAGGAGGTAGGGGGTTGTTTTGCCGGACTACAGACACACACACACACAGAGACACACCCACAGACACACACACACACAGACAAAAGACAAAGATCCCCCATATAGCCTGTAACAGACTGTAGGGGCAAGTGCTGTTAGCGAGCACCTATGAAGGCCGGAACGGTACACGAGGGGGTGGGTGGCCAGCACCACGCCCGACCACCTTTGTCTCCCTAGTGGCGATATTTACACACCACTACACCAGGTACTCATTTGAGGCTGAGTCGACCTAGGGAAGGCCCGAGACCGGTTCAGATAATCGTCACTGGTGTTGGCCGTGAGCGGGAATCGAACCCGGGTCGCCAGGTTCATAGCGCAGCGCGCTAACCGCTACACTATCGCTCCCCACACAGACACACACACACACAGACAAAAAGACACACACACAGACACACAGACACACACACAGACACACACACACACACAGACACACACAGACACACACACAGACACACACAGACACACACACACAGACACACACACACAGACACACACACAGAGACACACACAGACACACACACAGACACACACACACAGACACAGACACACACACACACACATAGACACACACAGACACACACACACACAGACACACACAGACACACACAGACACACAGACACACACACAGACACACACACACACACAGACACACACAGACACACACAGACACACAGACACACACACAGACACACACACAGACACACACACAGACACACACACAGACACACAGACACACACACAGACACACAGACACAGACACACACACACACACATAGACACACACAGACACACACACACACACAGACACACACAGACACACACACAGACACAGACACACACACACACACATAGACACACACAGACACACACACAGACACACACAGACACACACACAGACACACACACACACAGACACACACACAGACACACACACAGACACACACACACACAGACACACACACAGACACACACACACACACAGACACACACAGACACACACACAGACACACACACACACACATAGACACACACAGACACACACACACACAGACACACACACAGACACACACACACACACAGACACACACACAGACACACACACACACACACACAGACACACACACAGACACACACAGACACACACACAGACACACACACATACACACACAGACACACACACAGACACACACACACACACATAGACACACACAGACACACACACACACACAGACACACACAGACACACAGACACAGACACACACACACACACATAGACACACACAGACACACACACACACACAGACACACACAGACACACACACAGACACAGACACACACACACACACATAGACACACACACACACACACAGACACACACAGACACACACACAGACACACACACACACAGACACACACACACACATAGACACACACAGACACACACACACACACAGACACACACAGACACACACACACACACACAGACACACACAGACACACACACAGACACACACACACACACATAGACACACACAGACACACACACACACACAGACACACACAGACACACACACAGACACACACACACACACACAGACACACACACAGACACACACACAGACACACACACATACACACACAGACACACACACAGACACACACACACACACATAGACACACACAGACACACACACACACAGACACACACAGACACACACACACACACACAGACACACACACACACGTACACACACACACAGACACACACACACAGACACACACAGACACACACACACGTACGTGTGTGTGCGCGTCTCTCACCGTGCTCACCCCCATCCCTCCCATCAGCGGCGACCTCCCACACCGTCACCTCTCCGTCGTCGCCACCACAACAACAACAACCACAACAACAACCACAACAACCACCACAACCACCACCACCGCCGCCACCGCCACCACAGCGGCGTGAACCGCCGGCGCTGCTGAACCGCGCGGCCTTCTTCCACGCGGTGCTGGAGGCCGTGCCGGACGGCCGCTTTGAGGAGCTCCTGCGCCGGCGAGGCCTCCCGGAGTTCGCGGCCGCGGCAGCCCGGGCCGACCACGCCGGGCGCCGCGGCGAAGCCAAATTCGCGGCGCTCTGGGCCCTGGGCCAGGCCCGAGGGCGGCGCTGGGCCCCTCCGGCGGGCCGCCCCGGGGCCCTGCCGGGCCGGGCCCTCGTCGAGCTGAGCGAGACGCTCGCGGGGCCCATGGGGATCCCCGGGGTGGCCGATGAGCTGTGGGGGAACGTGGAGGCGCTGGGGTGGGAGGACGAGGAGGATGAGGAGGAGGATGAGGATGAGGAGGGGGAGGAGAAGGAGAAGGAGGAATTTGTGTGTTAGCACACGAAGGCCGCTGTGTGTGTGTGTCTGTGTGTGTGTGTGTGTCTGTGTGTCTGTGTGTGTGTGTGTCTGTGTGTGTGTCTGTGTGTGTGTGTCTATGTGTGTGTGTGTGTCTGTGTGTGTGTCTCTGTCTGTGTGTGTCTGTGTGTGTGTGTGTCTGTGTGTGTGTGTGTATGTGTGTGTGTCTGCGTGTGTCTATGTGTGTGTATGTGTGTGTGTGTGTCTCTGTGGCTGTGTGTATGTCTGTCTGTGTGTCTCTGTGGTTGTGTGTATGGGTGTCTGTGTGTCTCTGTGGTTGTGTGTATGGGTGTCTGTGTGTCTCTGTGGTTGTGTGTCTGTGTGTGTGTCTGTGTGTGTGTGTCTGTGTGTGTGTGTGGTGAGTCTGACTGTAGCTGTCCTCACTGCGTCTCTCGTCCTGCGAGTCTTCCTTGTCGTGGGTCGGTCCGGACTGCAGCTGTCTGCTCCGTGAACTCTCCCCGTCGAGATGTTGACTCCCTCGCCCGGTACGCCGGAGGTCGTGGGTTCCATCCCGGACTCTGACGATACTCGCCGCTACTACTACTACTACTATCGCTACTACTACTACCGCTACTACTACAGCTGCTACTACTACTGCTACTACTACTACCGCTACTACTACTACCACTACTATTACTACTACTACTACTATCGCTACTACTACTACCGCTACTACTACTACTACCGCTACTACTACTATTACTACTACTACCGCTACTACTACTACTACCGCTACTACTACTACTACTACTGCTACTACTACCGCCGCTGCTCCTACTACCGCTACTACTACTACCGCTGCTGCTACTACTACTACCGCTACTCCTACTACCGCTACTGCTCCTACTACCGCTACTACTACTGCTACTACTACTACTACCGCTACTACTACTACCGCTACTACTACTACTACCGCTGCTGCTACTACTACTACCGCTACTCCTACTACCGCTACTGCTCCTACTACCGCTACTACTACTGCTACTACTACTACTACCGCTACTCCTACTACCGCTACTGCTCCTACTACCGCTACTACTACTGCTACTACTACTACTACCGCTACTACTACTACCGCTACTACTACTACTACCGCTACTACTACTACCGCTGCTGCTCCTACTACTACTGCTACCGCTACTACTACTACCGCTACTACTACTACTACCGCTACTACTACTACCGCTGCTGCTCCTACTACTACTGCTACTACTACTACTACCGCTACTACTACTACCGCTACTACTACTACTACCGCTACTATTACTACTACCGCTACTACTACTACTACTACCGCTACTACTACTACTACCACTACTACTACTACCGCTACTACTACTACTACCGCTACTACTACTACCGCTACTACTACTACTACTACCGCTACTGCTACTACTACTACAGCTGCTACTACTACTACCGCTACTACTACTACTACCGCTACTACTACTACTACCGCTACTACTACTACCGCTGCTGCTACTACTACTACTACCGCTACTGCTCCTACTACCGCTACTACTACTACTACCGCTACTATTACTACTACCGCTACTACTACTACTACCGCTACTATTACTACTACCGCTACTACTACTACCGCTACTATTACTACTACCGCTACTACTCCTACTACCGCTACTACTACTACTACCGCTACTACTACTACCGCTGCTGCTCCTACTACTACTACCGCTACTACTACTACTACCGCTACTACTACCGCTACTACTACTACCGCTGCTACTACTACTACTACCGCTACTACTACTACCGCTACTACTACTACTACAGCTGCTACTACTACTACCGCTACTACTACTACTACCGCTACTACTACTACTACCGCTACTACTACTACTACCGCTACTACTACTACCACTGCTGCTACTACTACTACTACTACCGCTACTGCTCCTACTACCGCTACTACTACTACTACCGCTACTATTACTACTACCGCTACTACTACTACTACCGCTACTATTACTACTACCGCTACTACTACTACCACTACTACTCCTACTACCGCTACTACTACCGCTACTACTACTACCGCTGCTGCTCCTACTACTACTACCGCTACTACTACTACTACTACCGCTACTACTACCGCTACTACTACTACCGCTGCTACTACTACTACTACCGCTACTACTACTACTACCGCTACTACTACCGCTACTACTACTACCGCTGCTACTACTACTACTACCGCTACTACTACTACTACCGCTGCTGCTCCTACTACCGCTGCTGCTCCTACTACCGCTACTACTACTACTACCGCTACTACTACTACTACCGCTGCTGCTCCTACTACTGCTACTACTACTACTACCGCTACTACTACTACTACCGCTACTACTACTACTACCGCTACTACTACTACCGCTACTACCGCTACTACTACAGCTGCTGCTCCTACTACCGCTGCTGCTTCTACTACTACTACTACTACCGCTACTACTACTACTACCGCTACTACTACTACTACCGCTACTACTACCGCTACTACTACTACTACCGCTACTACTACTACTACCGCTGCTACTACTACTACTACCGCTACTACTACTACTACCGCTGCTGCTCCTACTACCGCTGCTGCTCCTACTACCGCTACTACTACTACTACCGCTACTACTACTACTACCGCTGCTGCTCCTACTACTACCGCTCCTACTACCGCTACTACTACTACTACCGCTGCTGCTCCTACTACTGCTACTACTACTGCTACTACTACTGCTACTACTACTGCTGCTCCTACTACTACTACTACCGCTGCTGCTCCTACTGCTGCTGCTGCTGCTTAAGATTGTTCGTCACGAATATCGAATTGTCTACTGGGCCACTTTGGGGCAGGGCCGCATCACGAAGATTCGTCATCGCGTGGCGAGGGCAAAGTGATCGCGTGGCGAGGCGAAGTGATCGCGTGGCGAAGGCAAAGTGATCGCGTGGCGAGGCGAAGTGATCGCGTGGCGAAGGCAAAGTGATCGCGTGGCGAGGCGAAGTGATCGCGTGGCGAAGGCAAAGTGATCGCGTGGCGAGGGCAAAGTGATCGCGTGGCGAAGGCAAAGTGATCGCGTGGCGAGGGCAAAGTGATCGCGTGGCGAAGGCAAAGTGATCGCGTGGCGAAGGCAAAGTGATCGCGTGGCGAGGGCAAAGTGATCGCGTGGCGAGGCGAAGTGATCGCGTGGCGAAGGCAAAGTGATCGCGTGGCGAAGGCAAAGTGATCGCGTGGCGAAGGCGAAGTGATCGCGTGGCGAAGGCAAAGTGATCGCGTGGCGAAGGCAAAGTGATCGCGTGGCGAAGGCAAAGTGATCGCGTGGCGAGGGCAAAGTGATCGCGTGGCGAGGGCAAAGTGATCGCGTGGCGAGGCGAAGTGATCGCGTGGCGAGGCGAAGTGATCGCGTGGCGAAGGCAAAGTGATCGCGTGGCGAGGCGAAGTGATCGCGTGGCGAGGCGAAGTGATCGCGTGGCGAAGGCAAAGTGATCGCGTGGCGAGGCGAAGTGATCGCGTGGCGAAGGCAAAGTGATCGCGTGGCGAGGCAAAGTGATCGCGTGGCGAAGGCAAAGTGATCGCGTGGCGAAGGCAAAGTGATCGCGTGGCGAAGGCAAAGTGATCGCGTGGCGAAGGCAAAGTGATCGCGTGGCGAGGCAAAGTGATCGCGTGGCGAAGGCGAAGTGATCGCGTGGCGAAGGCAAAGTGATCGCGTGGCGAGGCAAAGTGATCGCGTGGCGAAGGCAAAGTGATCGCGTGGCGAAGGCAAAGTGATCGCGTGGCGAAGGCAAAGTGATCGCGTGGCGAAGGCAAAGTGATCGCGTGGCGAAGGCAAAGTGATCGCGTGGCGAGGCAAAGTGATCGCGTGGCGAAGGCGAAGTGATCGCGTGGCGAAGGCAAAGTGATCGCGTGGCGAGGCAAAGTGATCGCGTGGCGAAGGCAAAGTGATCGCGTGGTTGAGATCCCACGAATCTTTGCGTCCAGCAAACACCAGGGGGGAAGCTTCTCGCGGCTTCACTAGGGTAGTCTCCCGTTGTTGTGGCGGTGTATCGGTCGCGAGCATGAATCACACACACAGACACACATACACACACAGACACACAGACACACACACATAGACACACACATAGACACACACACACAGACACACACACAGACACACACGCACATAGACACACACACAGACACACACATAGACACAGACACACACACAGACACAGACACACACACACACAGACACATAGTCACACACACATAGACACGCACACACAGACACAGAGACACACACACACAGACACACACACACAGACACACACAGACACATAGACACACACAGACACACATAGACACACACAGACACATAGACACACACAGGCACACACACACACAGACGCACACACACAGACACACACACAGACACACACAGACACACAGACACACAACAACAACCGCCATTCGCCACTAAGTGGCGGTGACGTCACCACGACGCTTGTGCCAGGCTATGTGCACCCTGAGGCCACGTGAAGTGTCGAACGCCCGCTGGCAGGAGGTCACGGGGCAGACCCAGGTGCCACGGGTCGACTGACTGAGATGACTGGCTGATGCACCACCTGTGCCCCCTACTGTGCCAACCTGCTGTGCTTTAGCCACCCGGCGCTCCGCTCGTTGTTGTGAGCGTCGCTCCTCCGCCCTCCGTTGTTATTGGAGGGCGACTGCCTCCAACTGCCCAGTAGCCTCAAGGTGCACCTTAGCCTGGCACTGCCCAGTAGCAGCAGCGTCCTTCACGAGCCTCCTCCACAGAGGCCGATCTTGACACCGCTGGTACCGGTAATCGGCAAGTCCACTCAGCTCCACGTCCTCCTGTGCCACGTCACTCCGACTACGGGGGGAATTTTCCTTGAGCAGATGCCCCAAAGCAGCCAATGCAGCTGTGTGAGCCACAATCCTAAACCCTCGCCCATTTACCCTCGACATCAGGAGGAGTCGGGGGACGATGCCAACCCCAGCCGCAAGCGGCGATGAAATTCTCGCTTGCAACTTTCATCAGATAACGGAGACCAGGCCACTTTAGGTTTCAATGGGGTCCTGGGTGTACACCCACCACCGGAGTGGAAGAATGGCAGGCGCATCTTACAGATGACTAGTCGATGGTCAGTGGGCACATCAGCTTAACACGCGTGTGCATACATCACACTCACAGTTAATTTGTGGCATTGACACTACTAGCACGGTTATAGCTTCCTGCAAATAATGTGTAATTACGGCAATGATGGTGATTAAGGCTTGTTGTGTATGTTGTGTATATAGGGAATACGGTTCACCTAAAGCATTTTTTCAGCACCTTAGTGTTGGATGTCTGTTAATATGAGTGGGTGGGTGAGTGAGTGAGTGGGTGGGCGAGTGGGTGAGTGAATGGGTGGGTGATAGGGTGGGTGGCTGAGTCAGTGAGTGGGTGAGTGGGTGGGTGGGTGAGTGAGTGAGTGGGTCAGTGAATGGGTGGGTGATAGGGTGGATGGCTGAGTCAGTGAGTGGGTGAGTGAGTGGGTGGGTGGGTGAGTGGGTGAGTGGGTGGGTGGGTGAGTGGGTGAGTGGGTGAGTGAATGTGTGGGTGATAGGGTGGGTGGCTGAGTCAGTGGGTGAGTGAGTGGGTGGGTGAGTGGGTGGGTGGGTGAGTGAGTGGGTGAGTTAGTGGGTGAGTGAATGGGTGAGTTAGTGGGTGAGTGGATGGGTGAGTGAGTGGGGGGGAGGGTGAGTGAGTGGGTGAGTGGGTGAGTGAGTGGGTGAGTGAGTGAGTGGGTGAGTTAGTGGGTGAGTGAATTAGTGGGTGAGTGGGTGAGTGAGTGAGTGGGTGAGTGGGTGAGGGTGTGTGGGGAGGGTGAGTGGGAGAGTGTGTGGGTGGTGGTGGTGTAGTGGTGGTGCAGTGGCTATACCACCACCACTACACCACCGCTACACCACTACACCACCACCACTGCACCACCACCACTGCACCACCACCACCGCTACACCACCACTACACCACCACCACTGCACCACCGCTACACCACCACTACACCACCACCGCTACACCACCACTACACCACCACTACACCACCGCTACACCACCACCGCTACACCACCACTATTACACCACTACACCACCAGCACCACTACACCACCACCGCTAAATCACCACCACTATACCACCACCACCACTACTGCCCCACCACTACACCAGCACCACTACACCACCACTACCACCACCGCTACACCACCACCACTACACCACCACTACACCACCACCACCGCTACACCACCACCACCACTACTACACCACCGCTACACCACCACCACCACTACTACTACACCACCACCACCACTACACCACCACCACTACACCACCACACTACCACCGCTATACCACCACTACACCTCCACCGCTACACCACCACCACTACACCACCACTACACCACCACCACACCACCACCACTACACCACCACCACCACTACACCACCACCACTACACCACCACAACTACTACACCACCGCCACTACAGCACCACCATCACTACTACGCCACCACTACAGCACCACCACCACCACTACACCACCACTACTACACCACCACCACACCACCACCACTACACCACCACTACACCACCACCACTACACCACCACTACTACACCACCACCACTACACCACCACACCACCACCACTACACCACCACCACTACACCACCACCACTACACCACCACTACACCACCACCACTACACCACCACTACTACACCACCACTACTACACCACCACCACTACACCACCACACCACCACTACACCACCACCACCACTACACCACCACCACTACACCACCACTACTACGCCACCACTACACCACCACCACCGCTACACCACCACCACTACACCACCACCACCGCTACACCACCATCACTACAACAACACCATCACCACACCACCACCACTACACCACCACCACTACTACACCACCACTACACCAACACTACTACACCACCACTACACCGCCACCACCGCTACACCACCACCATCGCTACACCACCACCACCGCTACACCACCATCACTACAACAACACCATCACCACTACACCACCACTACACCACCACCACTACACCACCACCACCACTACACCACCACCACCGCTACACCACCACCACCGCTACACCACCACCACTACACCACCACCACTACACCACCACCATCACTACACCACCACCACTACACCACCACCACCGCTACAGCAGCTACTCAGTTGAGGCTGAGTCGACCTAGGGGAGGCCCAGCAGCGCTGTGAAGCGGAGTTGGTGGCCGTGAGCGAGGCCGCCGTGAATGACGTCACCCCCATCGTCACGCGACGTCACAAAGAGTCAGACACCCCCTGAAATGACGTCATAAAGCTCTGCCTCCCCCTCCAAAACAATGAAAATGTTTCAAATCGCTGTAAACGATCGTCGTCGTCATTGTAGTAGCACATTGATTACAAAGTCTATCAGGCAGAACGGTGCCAGGCTAGGTGCACCTTGAGGAGGCTACTGGGGGCAGTGCCAGGCTAGGTGCACCTTGAGGAGGCTACTGGGCAGTGCCAGGCTAGGTGCACCTTGAGGCTACTGGGCAGTGCCAGGCTAGGTGCACCTTGAGGCTACTGGGTCAGTGCCAGGCTAGGTGCACCTTGAGGAGGCTACTGGGCAGTGCCAGGCTAGGTGCACCTTGAGGCTACTGGGGGCAGTGCCAGGCTAGGTGCACCTTGAGGTTACTGGGCAGTGCCAGGCTAGGTGCACCGTGAGGATACTGGGGGCAGTGCCAGGCTAGGTGCACCTTGAGGCTACTGGACAGTGCCAGGCTAGGTGCACCGTGAGGATACTGGGGGCAGTGCCAGGCTAGGTGCACCTTGAGGCTACTGGGCAGTGCCAGGCTAGGTGCACCTTGAGGCTACTGGGGGCAGTGCCAGGCTAGGTGCACCTTGAGGCTACTGGGTCAGTGCCAGGCTAGGTGCACCTTGAGGCTACTGGGTCAGTGCCAGGCTAGGTGCACCTTGAGGCTACTGGGGTCAGTGCCAGGCTAGGTGCACCTTGAGGAGGCGACTGGGGGCAGTGCCAGGCTAGGTGCACCGTGAGGCTACTGGGCAGTGCCAGGCTAGGTGCACCTTGAGGTTAGTGGGGGCAGTGCCAGGCTAGGTGCACCTTGAGGAGGCTACTGGGGGCAGTGCCAGGCTAGGTGCACCTTGAGGCTACTGGGGGCGGTGCCAGGCTAGGTGCACCTTGAGGAGGCTACTGGGCAGTGCCAGGCTAGGTGCACCTTGAGGCTACTGGACAGTGCCAGGCTAGGTGCACCTTGAGGTTACTGGGCCCAGTACCAGGCTAGGTGCACCTTGAGGCGACTGGGGGCGGTGCCAGGCTAGGTGCACCTTGAGGCTACTGGGGCAGTGCCAGGCTAGGTGCACCTTGAGGCTACTGGGGGCGGTGCCAGGCTAGGTGCACCTTGAGGAGGCTACTGGGGGCAGTGCCAGGCTAGGTGCACCTTGAGGCAACTGGGGCAGTGCCAGGCTAGGTGCACCTTGAGGCTACTGGGGGCGGTGCCAGGCTAGGTGCACCTTGAGGCTACTGGGGTCAGTGCCAGGCTAGGTGCACCTTGAGGCTACTGGGGGCGGTGCCAGGCTAGGTGCACCTTGAGACTACTGGGGGCAGTGCCAGGCTAGGTGCACCGTGAGGCTACTGGGGGCGGTGCCAGGCTAGGTGCACCTTGAGGCTACTGGGGTCAGTGCCAGGCTAGGTGCACCTTGAGACTACTGGGGGCAGTGCCAGGCTAGGTGCACCTTGAGGCTACTGGGGACAGTGCCAGGCTAGGTGCACCTTGAGACTACTGGGGGCAGTGCCAGGCTAGGTGCACCTTGAGGCTACTGGGGCGGTGCCAGGCTAGGTGCACCTTGAGACTACTGGGGGCAGTGCCAGGCTAGGTGCACCTTGAGGCTACTGGGGCGGTGCCAGGCTAGGTGCACCTGGAGGATACTGGGGACAGTGCCAGGCTAGGTGCACCTTGAGGCTGCTGGACAGTGCCAGACTAGGTGCACCTTGAGGCTACTGGGGGCAGTGCCAGGCTAGGTGCACCTTGAGGAGGCTACTGGGCAGTGCCAGGCTAGGTGCACCTTGAGGCTACTGGGTCAGTGCCAGGCTAGGTGCACCTTGAGGCTACTGGGTCAGTGCCAGGCTAGGTGCACCTTGAGGCTACTGGGGGCAGTGCCAGGCTAGGTGCACCTTGAGGCTACTGGACAGTGCCAGGCTAGGTGCACCTTGAGGTGACTGGGGTCAGTGCCAGGCTAGGTGCACCTTGAGGCTACTGGGGGCAGTGCCAGGCTAGGTGCACCTTGAGGCTACTGGGGGCAGTGCCAGGCTAGGTGCACCTTGAGGCTACTGGGGGCGGTGCCAGGCTAGGTGCACCTTGAGGCTACTGGGGGCAGTGCCAGGCTAGGTGCACCTTGAGGCTACTGGGGCGGTGCCAGGCTAGGTGCACCTTGAGGTGACTGGGGGCAGTGCCAGGCTAGGTGCACCTTGAGGCTACTGGGCGGTGCCAGGCTAGGTGCACCTTGAGGCTACTGGGGCGGTGCCAGGCTAGGTGCACCTTGAGGCTATTGGACAGTGCCAGGCTAGGTGCACCTTGAGGCTATTGGGGGCAGTGCCAGGCTAGGTGCACCTTGAGGCTACCTGGCAGTGCCAGGCTAGGTGCACCTTGAGGTTACTGGGTCAGTGCCAGGCTAGGTGCACCTTGAGGTTACTGGGGGCAGTGCCAGGCTAGGTGCACCTTGAGACTACTGGGGGCGGTGCCAGGCTAGGTGCACCGTGAGGATACTGGGGGCAGTGCCAGGCTAGGTGCACCTTGAGGCTACTGGTCAGTGCCAGGCTAGGTGCACCTTGAGGCTACTGGGCAGTGCCAGGCTAGGTGCACCTTGAGGCTACTGGGGGCAGTGCCAGGCTAGGTGCACCTTGAGGCTACTGGGTCAGTGCCAGGCTAGGTGCACCTTGAGGCTACTGGGGTCAGTGCCAGGCTAGGTGCACCTTGAGGTTACTGGGGGCAGTGCCAGGCTAGGTGCACCTTGAGGCTACTGGGGGCAGTGCCAGGCTAGGTGCACCTTGAGGTTACTGGGGGCAGTGCCAGGCTAGGTGCACCTTGAGGTTACTGGGGGCAGTGCCAGGCTAGGTGCACCTTGAGGCTACGGGGGGCAGTGCCAGGCTAGGTGCACCTTGAGGCTACCTGGCAGTGCCAGGCTAGGTGCACCTTGAGGTTACTGGGTCAGTGCCAGGCTAGGTGCACCTTGAGGTTACTGGGGGCAGTGCCAGGCTAGGTGCACCTTGAGACTACTGGGGGCGGTGCCAGGCTAGGTGCACCGTGAGGATACTGGGGGCAGTGCCAGGCTAGGTGCACCTTGAGGCTACTGGTCAGTGCCAGGCTAGGTGCACCTTGAGGCTACTGGGCAGTGCCAGGCTAGGTGCACCTTGAGGCTACTGGGGGCAGTGCCAGGCTAGGTGCACCTTGAGGCTACTGGGTCAGTGCCAGGCTAGGTGCACCTTGAGGCTACTGGGGTCAGTGCCAGGCTAGGTGCACCTTGAGGTTACTGGGGGCAGTGCCAGGCTAGGTGCACCTTGAGGCTACTGGGGGCAGTGCCAGGCTAGGTGCACCTTGAGGTTACTGGGGGCAGTGCCAGGCTAGGTGCACCTTGAGGTTACTGGGGGCAGTGCCAGGCTAGGTGCACCTTGAGGCTACGGGGGGCAGTGCCAGGCTAGGTGCACCTTGAGGTTACTGGGGGCAGTGCCAGGCTAGGTGCACCTTGAGGTTACTGGGGGCAGTGCCAGGCTAGGTGCACCTTGAGGCTACTGGGGGCAGTGCCAGGCTAGGTGCACCTTGAGGTTACTGGGGGCAGTGCCAGGCTAGGTGCACCTTGAGGTTACTGGGGGCAGTGCCAGGCTAGGTGCACCTTGAGGTTACTGGGGGCAGTGCCAGGCTAGGTGCACCTTGAGGCTACGGGGGGCAGTGCCAGGCTAGGTGCACCTTGAGGCTACTGGGGGCAGTGCCAGGCTAGGTGCACCTTGAGGCTACTGGGGGCAGTGCCAGGCTAGGTGCACCTTGAGGCTACTGGGGGCAGTGCCAGGCTAGGTGCACCTTGAGGCTACTGGGCAGTGCCAGGCTAGGTGCACCTTGAGGCTACTGGGGCAGTGCCAGGCTAGGTGCACCTTGAGGTGACTGGGGGCAGTGCCAGGCTAGGTGCACCTTGAGGTTACTGGGGCAGTGCCAGGCTAGGTGCACCTTGAGGCTACTGGGCAGTGCCAGGCTAGGTGCACCTTGAGGCTACTGGGGGCGGTGCCAGGCTAGGTGCACCTTGAGGTTACTGGGGGCGGTGCCAGGCTAGGTGCACCTTGAGACTACTGGGACAGTGCCAGGCTAGGTGCACCTTGAGGCTACTGAGACCAGTGCCAGGCTAGGTGCACCTTGAGGTTACTGGGCTGTGCCAGGCTAGGTGCACCTTGAGGATACTGGGGGCGGTGCCAGGCTAGGTGCACCTTGAGGTTACTGGGGCAGTGCCAGGCTAGGTGCACCTTGAGGCTACTGGGGGCTGTGCCAGGCTAGGTGCACCTTGAGGTTACTGGTCAGTGCCAGGCTAGGTGCACCTTGAGGCTACTGGGGGCGGTGCCAGGCTAGGTGCACCTTGAGGTTACTGGGGCAGTGCCAGGCTAGGTGCACCTTGAGGCTACTGGGGCGGTGCCAGGCTAGGTGCACCTTGAGGTGACTGGGGGCAGTGCCAGGCTAGGTGCACCTTGAGGCTACTGGGCGGTGCCAGGCTAGGTGCACCTTGAGGCTACTGGGGCGGTGCCAGGCTAGGTGCACCTTGAGGCTATTGGACAGTGCCAGGCTAGGTGCACCTTGAGGTGACTGGGGGCAGTGCCAGGCTAGGTGCACCTTGAGACTACTGGGGGCAGTGCCAGGCTAGGTGCACCTTGAGGCGACTGGGGGCGGTGCCAGGCTAGGTGCACCTTGAGGCTACTGGGTCAGTGCCAGGCTAGGTGCACCTTGAGGCTACTGGGGGCAGTGCCAGGCTAGGTGCACCTTGAGGTTACTGGTGCCAGGCTAGGTGCACCTTGAGGCTACTGGGCAGTGCCAGGCTAGGTGCACCTTGAGGCGACTGGGGGCGGTGCCAGGCTAGGTGCACCTTGAGGTTACTGGACAGTGCCAGGCTAGGTGCACCTTGAGGTTACTGGGGTCAGTGCCAGGCTAGGTGCACCTTGAGGCTACTGGGGCGGTGCCAGGCTAGGTGCACCTTGAGGCTACTGGGGGCGGTGCCAGGTTAGGTGCACCTTGAGGCTACTGGGGGCGGTGCCAGGCTAGGTGCACCTTGAGGAGGCTACTGGACAGTGCCAGGCTAGGTGCACCTTGAGGCTACTGGGGGCAGTGCCAGGCTAGGTGCACCTTGAGGCTACTGGGCAGTTGGAGGCACTCGCCCTCCAACAACAACGGAGGGCGGAGGAGCGACGCTCACAACAACGAGCGGAGCGCCGGGTGGCTAAAGCACAGCAGGTTGGCACAGTAGGGGGCACAGGTGGTGCACCTAGCCTGGCACAGTAGTGGGCACAGGTGGTGCACCTAGCCTGGCACAGTAGGGGGCACAGGTGGTGCACCTAGCCTGGCACAGTAGGGGGCACAGGTGGTGCACCTAGCCTGGCACAGTAGGGGGCACAGGTGGTGCACCTAGCCTGGCACAGGTGGTGGTGCATCAGCCACTCGTCTCAGTCAACCCGTGGCACCTGCAGGGTCTGTCACGTGACCTCTTCCTCGTGCACCTAGCCTGGCACAGCAGTACAACCCATGGCACCTGCTAGGTCTGTCACGTGACCTCTCATGCACCTAGCCTGGCACAGCAGTCAACCCATGGCACCTGCAGGGTCTGTCACGTGACCTCCTCCTCGTGCACCTAGCCTGGCACAGCAGTACAACCCATGGCACCTGCTGGGTCTGTCACGTGACCTCCTGCCAGCAGCGAGTTTCCGACACATCACGTGGCCACGGAGTGCACCTAGCCTGGTACAAGCGCCGTGGTGACGTCACCGGCACGTGACTGTACTGTGACATTGAACTTCTTTCGCACCGTACGGAGCCAACCGTGCTCATATTTGGACCTCTGTGTACAAGGAGTGGTCTGTGGCAAAGTGGGCGTGTCGCCTGAAACTAATGGGCGTGGCTTGGGATCAACGTTACTCTACGGGGGGTGGGCGTGGCCTGTGGGTGGGAAATGCAAATGAGTTGGATGTGGGCGGGGGCATGCAAGTGACCAAGGCGTGGCCTGTGGCGAGTGGGCAGGGGGCATGCAAACGACCTGGGCGTGGTCGAACGGGCGGGAGATATGCTAATGACCTGGGCGTGGCCTGTGTCCGAGTGGGCGGGGAGCAATAAAAAATCAATTAGGCGTGGCCTGTGTCCGAGTGGGCGGGGCATGTAAATGACGTGGGCGTGGTCAGCGTGAGGTGTTTAAGGTGGAGGTCCGGGCTGGATTCTCTCACTTCTCGTGCGGGCAGCAAAGCAGCCTCCTTGAGAAACTCACGAGCTCCGGTAGGTGAGGGGGTGCGTCTTATACTCCGGTAGGTGAGTGGGTGCGTCTTATACTCCGGTAGGTGAGGGGGTGCGTCTTATACTCCGGTAGGTGAGGGGGTGCGTCTTATACTCCAGTACGTGATTGGGTGCGTCTTATACTCCGGTAGGTGAGTGGGTGCGTCTTATACTCCGGTAGGTGAGTGGGTGCGTCTTATACTCCGGTGTCTGTGTGTAAGAGAGTGAGTGGGTGCGTCTTATACTCCGGTAGGTGAGTGGGTGCGTCTTATACTCCCGTAGGTGATTGGGTGCGTCTTATACTCCGGTAGGTGATTGGGTGCGTCTTATACTCCCGTAGGTGGTTGGGTGCGTCTTATACTCCGGTAGGTGAGTGGGTCCGTCTTATACTCCGGTAGGTGAGCGGGTGCGTCTTATACTCCAGTAGGTGAGGGGGTGCGTCTTATACTCCGGTAGGTGAGCGGGTGCGTCTTATACTCCGGTAGGTGAGTGGGTGCGTCTTATACCCCGGTAGGTGAGTGGGTGCGTCTTATACCCCGGTAGGTGAGTGGGTGCGTCTTATACTCCGGTAGGTGAGTGGGTGCGTCTTATACTCGGGTAGGTGAGGGGGTGCGTCTTATACTCCTGTAGGTGAGGGGGTGCGTCTTATACTCCGGTATGTGAGTGGGTGCGTCTTATACTCCGGTAGGTGAGTGGGTGCGTCTTATACTCCGGTAGGTGAGGGGGTGCGTCTTATACTCCGGTAGGTGAGTGGGTGCGTCTTATACTCGGGTAGGTGAGGGGTGCGTCTTATACTCCTGTAGGTGAGTGGGTGCGTCTTATACTCCGGTATGTGAGTGGGTGCGTCTTATACTCCGGTAGGTGAGTGGGTGCGTCTTATACTCCTGTAGGTGAGGGGGGTGCGTCTTATACTCCGGTAGGTGAGGGGGTGCGTCTTATACTCCGGTAGGTTGAGCGGGTGCGTCTTATACTCCGGTAGGTGAGTGGGTGCGTCTTATACCCCGGTAGGTGAGTGGGTGCGTCTTATACTCCGGTAGGTGATTGGGTGTGTCTTATACTCGGGTAGGTGAGGGGGTGCGTCTTATACTCCGGTAGGTGATTGGGTGCGTCTTATACTCGGGTAGGTGAGGGGGTGCGTCTTATACTCCTGTAGGTGAGGGGGTGCGTCTTATACTCCTGTAGGTGAGGGGTGCGTCTTATACTCCTGTAGGTGAGGGGGTGCGTCTTATATTCCGGTAGGTGATTGGGTGCTTCTTATACTCCGGTAGGTGAGCGGGTGCGTCTTATACTCCGGTATGTGAGTGGGTGCGTCTTATACTCTGGTAGGTGATTGGGTGCGTCTTATACTCCGGTATGTGAGTGGGTGCGTCTAAAACTCCGGTATGTGAGTGGGTGCGTCTTGTACTCCGGTAGGTGATTGGGTGCGTCTTATACTCCGGTAGGTGAGTGGGTGCGTCTTATACTCCGGTAGGTGAGTGGGTGCGTCTTATACTCCGGAAGGTGATTGGGTGCGTCTTATACTCCGGTAGGTGATTGTGCGTTTTATACTCCGGTAGGTGATTGGGTGCGTCTTATACTCCGTTTGGTGAGCGGGTGCGTCTTATACACCGGTTGGTGAGTGGGTGCGTCTTGTGCTCCGGTAGGTGAGTGGGTGCGTCTTATACACCGGTATGTGAGTGGGTGCGTCTTATACTCCGGTATGTGAGTGGGTCCGTCTTATACTCCGGTAGGTGATTAGGTGCGCCTTATGCTCCGGTAGGTGATTGGGTGCGTCTTATCCTCCGGTTGGTGAGTGGGTGCGTCTTATACTCCGGTTGGTGAGTGGGTGCGTCTTATACTCCGGTGTCTGTGTGAGAGTGGGTGCGTCTTATAATCCGGTATTTTGACTCGGCGATTATTGATAACGTCGCTCTGATTATCCACCCACGCAACCACCCACTCACCCACCCACTCAACCACCCACTCACCCACCCTCCCCACTCACCCACCCTCCCACTCACCCACCCACCCACTCACCCACTAAACCACCCACCCACTCAACCACCCACTCACCTACCCACTCTCCCACTCACCTACCCACTCACCCACTCACCTACCCACCCACTCACCTGCCCACCCACTCACCTACCCACCCACTTACCCACCCACTCACCTACCCATTCAACCACCCACTCACCTACCCACCCACTCACCTACCCACTCACCCACCAACTCACCTACCTATTCAACCACCCACTCTCCTACCCACCCACTCACCCACTCACTCACCTACCCACTCACTCACCTACCCACTCACCTACCCACCCACTCACCTACCCACCCACTCACCTACCCACTCGCCTACCCACCCACTCACCTACCTATTCAACCACCCACTCACCTATCCACCCACCCACTCACCTACCCACCCACCCAACCACACACACTCCGACTCATTCAACCACCCACAGACTGACCCACTCACCCACTGGCCCATTCCATCCTCCATTAGCCACCATCACCATCCATCACCGATTCATAAACCCACTCATCCACCCACCCACTCATCCACCCACCCACTCATCCACCCACCCACTCATCCATCTACCCATACCCTTCCACACTAAACAACTAACCCGTTCACTGAAACACAAACCACTCACCCATTCACTCTGCCACCCATCATTCCCTCAGCCACTCGCTCACCCATACACTCCCACCCACCCACCCAACCACTCTCCCACCCACCAACTCACCCACCCACCCATCAACTCACCCACCCACCCATCAACTCACCCACCCATCCATCACTCACCCACCCACCACCACCCACCCACCAACACCCACCAACCACCAACTTACCCACCCACACACTCACCCACCCATCAACTCACCCACCCACCATCTCACCCACCCATCAACTCACCCACCCACCCATCAACTCACCCACCCACCCATCAACTCACCCACCCACCAAATCACTCACCAACTCACCCACCCACCAACTCACCCACCCACTCACCCACCCACCCACCCACCAACTCGCCCACCCACCAACTCACCCACCCACCAAACTCACCCCACCAACCACCCACCAACTCACCCACCAACTCACCCACCCACCCACCCACCACCCACCCACCACCCACCCACCACCACCCACCCACCCACCACACCCACCAACTCACCCACCAACTCACCCACCAACTCACCCACCAACTCACCCATCCACCCATCAACTCACCCACCCACCAACTCACCCACTACTCACCCTCTCACTCACTCACCCACCAACTCATCACTACTCACCCACCCATCAACTCACCCACCCACCCATCAACTCACCCACCCATCATCAACTCACCCACCCATCCATCAACTCACCCACCCACCAACCCACCCACCCACCAAATCACCCACCAACCCACCAATTTACCCACCCACACACTCACCCACCCATCAACTCACCCACCCACCAACTCACCCACCCATCAACTCACCCACCCACCCATCAACTCACCCACCCACCAAATCACTCACCAACTCACCCACCCACCAACTCACCCACCCACTCACCCCACCAACTCGCCCACCCACCAACTCACCACACCCCACCACCCAACTCACCCACCAACTCACCCACCAACTCACCCACCAACTCACCCGCCCACCAACCCACCAACTCACCCACCCACCAACCCACCAACTCACCTACCCACCAACTCACCCACCAACTCACCCACCAACTCACCCACCCACCAACCCACCAACTCACCCATCCACCCATCAACTCACCCACCCACCAACTCACCCACTACTCACCCTCTCACTCACTCACCCCACCAACTCAGCCACTACTCACCCACTCACTCACCCACTCACCCACCCACTCACCCACCCACCCACTCACCCACCCACCCACCAACTCACCCACCCACTCACTCACCAACCCACCAACTCACCACCCACGCACCAACTCACCCACCCACCCACTCACCCACCCACCCACCAACCCACCAACTCACCCACCCACGCACCAACTCACCCACCCACCCACTCACCCACTCACCCACTACTCACCCTCTCACTCACCCACCAACTCAGCCACTACTCACCCACTCACTCACTCACCCACCCACTCACCCACCCACCCACCCACTCACTCACTCACCCACCCACCCACCAACTCACCCACTCACCCACCCACCCACCCACCAACTCACCCACTCACTCACCCACCCACCCACCCACCAACTCACCCACTCACCCACCCACCAACTCACCCACCCACCCACCCACCAACTCACCCACTCACTCACTCACCCACTCACTCACTCACCCACTCACCCACTCACCCACCCACCCACCAGGCCATGTCCCACACGGGCGGCCTGCAGCTGCTGGGCTTTGCGCTGGCGCTGTGTGGCTGGGCAGCCGTGGTGGGCACGACGGCGCTGCCCCAGTGGCGCTACAGCTCCTACGCCGGGGACGCCATCATCACGGCCGTGGCGCTCTACGACGGACTCTGGATGTCGTGCGCCGCGCAGAGCACGGGGCACGTGCAGTGTCGCCTCTATGACTCGCTCTTCTCCATAGACGGTGGGTGGGGCTAGGGGGTGGGGGGAGGAGCTAGGGGGTGGGGGAGGGAGCATAGGTGGTGGGGGAGGGGCTGGAGGGGCACGTGCAGTGTCGCCTCTATGACTCGCTCTTCTCCATAGACGGTGGGTGGGGCTAGGGGGTGGGGGAGGAGCTAGGTGGTGGGGGAGGAGCTAGGTGGTGGGGGAGGGGCTGGAGGGGCACGTGCAGTGTCGCCTCTATGACTCGCTCTTCTCCATAGACGGTGGGTGGGGCTAGGGGGTGGGGGAGGAGCTAGGGGGTGGGGGAGGAGCTAGGTGGTGGGGCTAGGGGGAGGAGCTAGGGGGTGGGGGAGGGGCTGGAGGGGCACGTGCAGTGTCGCCTCTATGACTCGCTCTTCTCCATCGACGGTGGGTGGGGCTAGGGGGTGGAGCTAGGGGGTGGGGAGGGGCTGGAGGGGCACGTGCAGTGTCGCCTCTATGACTCGCTCTTCTCCATCGACGGTGGGTGGGGCTAGGGGGAGGAGCTAGGGGGTGGGGGAGGAGCTAGGTGGTGGGGGAGGGGCTGGAGGGGCACGTGCAGTGCCGCCTCTATGACTCGCTCTTCTCCATCGACGGTGGGTGGGGCTAGGGGGTGGGGGAGGAGCTAGGGGTGGGGGAGGAGCTAGGTGGTGGGGGAGGAGCTAGGTGGTGGGGGAGGGGCTGGAGGGGCACGTGCAGTGTCGCCTCTATGACTCGCTCTTCTCCATCGACGGTGGGTGGGGCTAGGGGGTGGGGGAGGAGCTAGGGGTGGGGGAGGAGCTAGGTGGTGGGGCTAGGGGGAGGAGCTAGGGGGTGGGGGAGGGGCTGGAGGGGAACGTGCAGTGCCGCCTCTATGACTCGCTCTTCTCCATCGACGGTGGGTGGGGCTAGGGGGTGGGGGAGGAGCTAGGGGTGGGGGAGGAGCTAGGTGGTGGGGCTAGGGGGAGGAGCTAGGGGGTGGGGGAGGGGCTGGAGGGGCACGTGCAGTGCCGCCTCTATGACTCGCTCTTCTCCATCGACGGTGGGTGGGGCTAGGGGGTGGGGGAGGAGCTAGGGGGTGGGGGTGGGGCTAGGTGGTGGGGGAGGAGCTAGGTGGTGGGGGTGGGGCTAGGGGGTGGGGGAGGGGCTGGAGGGGCACGTGCAGTGTCGCCTCTATGACTCGCTCTTCTCCATCGACGGTGGGTGGGGCTAGGGTGGGGGAGGAGCTAGGTGGTGGGGCTAGGGGGTGGGGCTAGGGGTGGGGCTAGGGGGAGGAGCTAGGGGGTGGGGGAGGGGCTGGAGGGGCACGTGCAGTGTCGCCTCTATGACTCGCTCTTCTCCATCGACGGTGGGTGGGGCTAGGGGGTGGGGGAGGAGCTAGGGGTGGGGGAGGAGCTAGGTGGTGGGGGAGGGGCACGTGCAGTGTCGCCTCTATGACTCGCTCTTCTCCATAGACAGGTGGGTGGGGCTAGGGGAGGAGCTAGGGGGTGGGGGTGGGGCTGGAGGGGCACGTGCAGTGTCGCCTCCTATGACTCGCTCTTCTCCATAGACGGTGGGTGGGGCTAGGGGGTGGGGGAGGAGCTAGGGGGGTGGGGGAGGGGCTGGAGGGGCACGTGCAGTGTCGCCTCTATGACTCGCTCTTCTCCATAGACGGTGGGTGGGGCTAGGGGGTGGGGGAGGAGCTAGGGGGTGGGGCTAGGTGGTGGGGGAGGGGCTGAGGGGCACGTGCAGTGTCGCCTCTATGACTCGCTCTTCTCCATAGACGGTGGGTGGGGCTAGGGGAGGAGCTAGGGGGTGGGGTGGGGCTGGAGGGGCACGTGCAGTGCCGCCTCTATGACTCGCTCTTCTCCATAGACGGTGGGTGGGGCTAGGGGGTGGGGGAGGAGCTAGGGGTGGGGGAGGAGCTAGGTGGTGGGGGAGGAGCTAGGTGGTGGGGGAGGGGCTGGAGGGGCACGTGCAGTGCCGCCTCTATGACTCGCTCTTCTCCATAGACGGTGGGTGGGGCTAGGGGTGGGGGAGGAGCTAGGTGGTGGGTGAGGGGCTGGAGGGGCACGTGCAGTGCCGCCTCTATGACTCGCTCTTCTCCATAGACGGTGGGTGTGGCTAGGGGGTGGGGGAGGAGCTAGGGGTGGGGGAGGAGCTAGGTGGTGGGGGAGGAGCTGGAGGGGCACGTGCAGTGCCGCCTCTATGACTCGCTCTTCTCCATCGACGGTGGGTGGGGCTAGGGGGTGGGGGAGGAGCTAGGGGTGGGGGAGGAGCTAGGTGGTGGGGGAGGAGCTAGGTGGTGGGGGAGGGGCTGGAGGGGCACGTGCAGTGTCGCCTCTATGACTCGCTCTTCTCCATAGACGGTGGGTGAGGCTAGGGGGTGGGGGAGGAGCTAGGGGATGGGGGTGGGGCTAGGTGGTGGGGGAGGAGCTAGGGGGTGGGGGAGGGGCTGGAGGGGCACGTGCAGTGTCGCCTCTATGACTCGCTCTTCTCCATAGACGGTGGGTGGGGCTAGGGGGAGGAGCTAGGGGGTGGGGCTAGGGGTGGGGCTAGGGGGAGGAGCTAGGGAGTGGGGGAGGGGCTAGTGGTGGGAAGCTAGGGAGTGGGGGAGGGGCTAGGGGGAGGAGCTAGGGAGTGGGGGAGGGGCTAGGGGTGGGGCGCTAGGGAGTGGGGGAGGGGCTAGGGGTGGAGCTAGGGGGAGGAGCTAGGGAGTGGGGGAGGGGCTAGGGGTGGGGATAGGGGGTGGGGGAGGGGCTAGGGGTGGGGCTAGGGGGAGGGACTACAGTGCTAGGGGGAGGAGCTAGGGGGTGGGGGAGGGGCTAGGGGTGGGGCTAGGGGGAGGGACTACAGTGCTAGGGGGAGGAGCTAGGGAGTGGAGGGACAAAGGTAATAAATCAGCTTGTGCCGGAGGCCCCGGGGGGCCAGGCGTCTATGACGTCCCTCGGGGCTCCTCCAGAAACAACAAAAAGCCATTACGGATGGCCACGTGGAATTTTCGAACGCTCACTGCGGAGGAGAGGCTGCCACTCCTCTGTAGGGAGCTGGACCGGTACCGCCTGGATCTCTGTGGTGTTAAGGAGGTCCGGTGGACCGGCTCTGGCTCCTGCCACCATGAGGGGTGGACAGTCCTCTACTCGGGGCAGCAGACTGCCAAACAACAGGGTGTGGGTCTTCTTTTGAACAAAATAATTAAGGGGGCATGGGAGCGTGGCGGTGAGGTGTGGGAAGCTGTAAGCCCCAGGCTACTTTGGGCTCGCCTTCCCATCAACCGGAGGCGAGGATTGGTGGTCGTGGTTACTTATGCCCCCACCGAAGACGAACATCCGTGGAGGGATGCAGGCAAAGCCGATGAGTCAGATGCCTTCTATGACCTGTCACAGGTGCTGGCTAAAGAGGGCCCTCGGGATAGAGTCATCATGTTGGGTGACTTCAATGCCCGAGTTGGTCATGATGCTGGCACCTGGTCTGGAGTGATTGGAGGGCATGGCCCAGATCAGCTCAATAACAACGGTAGGAGGCTGCTAGATTTTTTGTGCAGCCCATGGGCTTGTAATTACCAACACGCTGTTCCGGCATCGGCGCATCCACACAACATCATGGATGCATGCCGGGTCCAAGCAAGAACATCTGCTGGACTACATAGTGACGGACCAGCGGATGCGAGCCCATGTCCTTGACACCAGGACCTACCGTGGAGCTGATCTGCCCACTGACCGTCGACTTGCCATCTGTAAGATGCGCCTGCCATTCCTCCGCTCCGGTGGTGGGTGTACACCCAGGACGCCACTTGAATCAGCTAGCTGATGAAGGTTGCAGGCAACGGCAGACAGCCCAGGAGCGTTTGGGGGCTGTGTGGTGCTCTACGATCCCTCAGAGCCCCGCCGCTCGGCTGAGGAACCGTATATAAGGCGGACCTCTGGAGAGGTTTCGTGGCACTTGAAGACCGAAGCCTGAAGGCCTGCTAGTGTAGGACCCTGGACCCAAAACTTCGCCCCTCTAGCCACACCCAGTGGTGGACGCTGGGACTCGCCTTGGTGGGTGGGTGGGTGGGTGAGTTGGTGGGTTGGTGGGTGGGTGAGTTGGTGGGTGGGTGAGTGGGTGAGTTGGTGGGTGAGTGGGTAGGTGAGTGAATGGGTGGGTGAGTTGGTGGGTGGGTGGGTGAGTGAAGGGGTGGGTGAGTTGGTGGGTGGGTGAGTTGGTGGGTGGGTGAGTTGGTGGGTGGGTGAGTTGGTGGGTTGGTGAGTTGGTGGGTGGGTGAGTGAGTTGGTGGGTGATTTGGTGGGTGGGTAAGTTGGTGGGTGGGTGAGTTGATGGGTAGGTGGGTGAGTTGATGGGTGGGTGGGTGAGTTGATGGGTGGGTGGGTGAGTTGGTGGGTGAGTTGGTGAGGACCGGGTCTGATGAATCAGTGGGTGGGTGGACCTGTACCTTGGCTGGGTCAGCTCAGACAGCCGACTAAGAGGATGTCGTAGCCGGAGGCACTGGAGCGTGGCCGGGGTAGGCACGCTACGTAGGCGGCGTATGATAGGCTGGGTGGAAGAAATACACGGGATAGACTGTACGAGAAGTTGGTGTACAGTAGTTAGGTTGTGTGTGTGTGTGTAATGAAGACGTGCCCCCTACAAGTGTCTCCGGAGCACACTACACAGATATAATGGGAGGCTGATCGATGCCCGGGTGCGGTCAAGGGATGGCTCCCTATTGCTCAACCACGTTATGAATGCCGATGATTTGGTAATAGCCGCTCAGTCAGAGGAGGAGTTGGAGACGCTGCTGCTGAGACTGGAGCGTGCCACTAAGAGGTGGGGCCTTACCATCAGCCCCACCAAAACTAAGCACCTGCCTGGGTATTTTGTACCATCGGACACTCCACCCCCACAACTCCCAATCGGTGATGGGGCAGTTGTGGAGAGAGTGGAGAGTTTCCCATACCTGGGCAGTGTGCTTATGACTGGCTCCAGTTTAACAGCAGAGGTCTCACTCCGAATCAGTCGAGCGGCAATATCTTTTCATCGGTTGCGTAACGCTGTGTGGAAGCTACCTGGTCTGTCGCTCCGCACTAAGCTTCAGGTCTTCTCGGCCACGGTCATTCCCTCCATTCTCTACGCTTGCAAAACGTGGACCCCCCTAATGGAACATCTTCGCCGGTTAGAAATATTTAGGCTGGCCTGCCTACGATCCATCCTGGGTTTAACCAGATTGGATTGTGTGAGGAGCTCACAAATCCTTGAAAGATCTGGACAGGGTCCCATCGGTGAGTTCCTCCGGCAGGCAAGGCTGCGATGGCTGGGTCATGTAGCCCGCATGCCCAGCCACCGCCTGCCGAAACAGCTTTTGTTTGGCCGGATTGAGGGGGCTAAGCGGGCGCGGCACGGGCTAGAGAAGAGATGGAGTGATGTGGTACAGGAGGACGTGGAGCTGAGTGGACTTGCCGATGACTGGTACCAGCGGTGTCAAGATCGGCCTCTGTGGAGGAGGCTCGTGAAGGACGCTGCTACTGGGCAGTTGGAGGCAGTCGCCCTCCAACAACAACGGAGGGCAGAGGAGCGACGCTCAGAACAACAAGCGGAGCGCCGGGTGGCTAAAGCACAGCAGGTTGGCACAGTAGGGGGCACAGGTGGTGCATCAGCCAGTCATCTCAGTCAGTCGACCCGTGGCACCTGGGTCTGCCCCGTGACCCCCTGCCAGCGGGCGTTCGACACTTCACGTGGCCTCAGGGTGCACATAGCCTGGCACAAGCGTCGTGGTGACGTCACCGCCACTTAGTGGCGAATGGCGGTTGTTGTTGTTGTGTGTCTGTGTGTGTATGTGTCTGTGTGTGGTGTGTGTCTATGTGTCTGTGTGTGTGTCTGTGTGTGTGTTTATGTCTGTGTGTGTGTCTGTGTGTGTTAGTCTGTGTGTGTGTGTGTCTGTGTGTGTGTTTATGTGTGTGTGTGTGTCTGTGTGTGTGTTTATGTCTGTGTGTGTGTATCACTGTGTGTGTGTATCACTGTCTGTGTGTGTGTATCTGTGTATCTGTGTGTGTGTGTGTCTGTGTGTCTGTGTGTGTGTGTGTGTCTGTGTGTGTGTCTGTGTGTGTGTGTCTGTGTGTGTGAGTCTGTGTGTGTGACTGTGTGTGTGTGTCTGTGTGTGTCTGTGTGTGTTAGTCTGTGTGTGTGTGTGTCTGTGTGTGTGTTTATGTGTGTGTGTGTGTGTCTGTGTGTGTGTGTCTGTGTGTGTGTGTATCACTGTGTGTGTGTCTGTGTCTGTGTGTGTGTGTATCACTGTGTGTCTGTGTGTGTCTGTGTGTGTGTAGGCACCCTACAGGCTGCGCGTGCCCTCATGGTGTGCGCCCTGCTGCTGGGTGCGTGCGGGGCGCTGCTCTGCGTGCTGGGCACGCGATGCACGCGGCTGGGCGACAGCGACCCGGTCAGCAAGCACAGAGCCGCTGGGGCGGGGGGAGTCCTCTTCCTACTAGCAGGTAGCTCCTCCCCTACTAGCAGGTAGCTCCTCCCCTACTAGCAGGTAGCTCCTCCCCTACTACCCTACTAGCAGGTAGCTCCTCCCCTACTAGCAGGTAGCTCCTCCCCTACTAACAGGTAGCTCCTCCCCTACTAGCAGGTAGCTCCTCCCCTACTAGCAGGTAGCTCCTCCCCTACTAGCAGGTAGCTCCTCCCCTACTAGCAGGTAGCTCCTCCCCTACTACCCTACTAGCAGGTAGCTCCTCCCTTACTAGCAGGTAGCTCCTCCCCTACTAGCAGGTAGCTCCACCCCTACTAGCAGGTAGCTCCTCCCCTACTAGCAGGTAGCTCCTCTCCTACTAGCAGGTAGCTCCACCCCTACTAGCAGGTAGCTCCACCCCCTACTAGCAGGTAGCTCCTCCCCTACTAGCAGGTAGCTCCTCCCCTACTAGCAGGTAGCTCCTCCCCTACTAGCAGGTAGCTCCTCCCCTACTAGCAGGTAGCTCCTCCCCTACTAGCAGGTAGCTCCACCCCTACTAGCAGGTAGCTCCTCCCCTACTAGCAGGTAGCTCCTCCCCTACTAGCAGGTAGCTCCACCCCTACTAGCAGGTAGCTCTCCCCACTAGCAGGTAGCTCCTCCCCTACTAGCAGGTAGCTCCTCCCCTACTAGCAGGTAGCTCCTCTCCTACTAGCAGGTAGCTCCTCACCTACTAGCAGGTAGCTCCACCCCTACTAGCAGGTAGCTCCACCCCTACTAGCAGGTAGCTCCACCCCTACTAGCAGGTAGCTCCTCCCCTACTAGCAGGTAGCTCCTCCCCTACTAGCAGGTAGCTCCTCCCCTACTAGCAGGTAGCTCCACCCCTACTAGCAGGTAGCTCCTCCCCTACTAGCAGGTAGCTCCTCCCGTACTAGTAGGTAGCTCCACCCCTACTAGCAGGTAGCTCCTCCCCTACTAGCAGGTAGCTCCTCCCCTACTAGCAGGTAGCTCCTCCCCTACTAGCAGGTAGCTCCTCCCCTACTAGCAGGTAGCTCCTCCCCTACTAGCAGGTAGCCCCACCCCTACTAGCAGGTAGCTCCTCCCCTACTAGCAGGTAGCTCCTCCCCTACTAGCAGGTAGCTCCTCCCCTACTAGCAGGTAGCTCCTCCCCTACTAGCAGGTAGCCCCACCCCTACTAACAGGTAGCTCCTCCCCTACTAGCAGGTAGCTCCTCCCCTACTAGCAGGTAGCTCCTCCCCTACTAACAGGTAGCTCCTCCCCTACTAGCAGGTAGCTCCTCCCCTACTAACAGGTAGCCCCACCTGTTGTCACGTGACCCGTTGCCACGTGATCCGTTGCCACGTGACCCAGTGTCACGTAACTTGGTGTCACGTGACCCGGTGTTACGTGACCCGGTGTCACGTAACTTGGTGTCACGTGACCCGGTGTCACGTGACCCGGTGTCACGTGACCCGTTGTCACGTGACTTGGTGTCACGTGACCCGTTGCCACGTGACCCGTTTCCACGTGACCCGTTGCCACGTGACCGGAGAGCTCTCGGGAACGTTCCAGAAGAGGCCCGGGGAGCCTGGAAGGTGGGCGGGGCCGAGGGCGGGGCCGAGGGCGGGGCCGAGGGCGGGGCCGAGGGCGAGGCCGAGGGCGGGGCCCGCCCCTAGCCCCGGGGGCCACGTCAGGAGATCTCCGTGAGGGGCCTCGGGGGTTCTTCTTCTTCGAGCGTCGCCGCTGCAAGTTCCACGCTAGGGAGGAGGAGGAAGAGGAGGAGGAGGAGGAGGAGGAGGAGAAGGAGGAGGAAGAGGAGGAAGAGGAGGAGAAGGAGTAGGAGGAGGAGGAGGAAGAGGAGGAGAAGGAGGAGGAGGAAGAGGAGGAGAAGGAGGAGGAGGAGGAGGGAGGAGGAGGAGGAGGAGGAGGAGGAGAGGAGGAGGAAGAGGAGGAGAAGGAGGAGGAGGAGGAGAGGAGAAGGAGGAGGAGGAGGAGGAAGAGGAGGAGGAGGAGAAGGAGGAGGAAGAGGAGGAAGAGGAGGAGAAGGAGGAGGAGGAGGAGGAGGAAGAGGAGGAGAAGGAGGAGGAAGAGGAGGAGAAGGAGGAGGAGGAGGAGGAGGAGGAGGAAGAGGAGGAGGAGGAGGAGGAAGAGGAGGAGAAGGAGGAGGAGGAGGAGGAGGAGGAGAAGGAGGAGGAGGAGGAGGAGGAGGAGGAGGAGGAGGAAGAGGAGGAGGAGGAGGAGGAGGAAGAGGAGGAGGAAGAGGAGGAGAAGGAGGAGGAGGAGGAGGAAGAGGAGGAGAAGGAGGAGGAGGAGGAGGAGGAAGAGGAGGAGGAGGAGAAGAGGAGGAGGAGGAGGAGGAGGAGGAGGAGGAGGAGGAGGAGGAGGAGGAGCCTCCGTCCACGCGGTCCAGGCCGGTGTAGCGACGTGGGTCCCCTTGCGTTTGCCTTGGCGACGCCGAGTTCACAAAAAGCCGTTGCCCGGCCGAGTCCCCGCCCAGCGACCCGGCCGGGCAAAGCGGCAAACCTTGCCCGGCCGCGGCTGGCGCCGGACGGCGAGGGCTCGGCACGCCGCCGGGGGTTCTCCACGAGCGCCGGAAGGGCGAGGCCGGCGGGGAGCCGACGCCGGCCGATCAAGCGGCCGGCCCCAACGCCGGGCGCGACGCTGCGGTCGCTCGAGAGAGTTTCCGCGATGGCTCGCGAGCCCCCCGGCGTGCCCAAGGGCGGACGCCGCGGGAGGCGTCGGGGGCCAAGCGTTGGATCTTCGCGGACCTCCCGCGGAACGGGCCAACTAAAGCGCGGATCGACTGCGGGCGCTCCTGCGGGAACGCTCCACGGCATTTTTTTAAGTCAGGCAAAAGTTTGGTCTCTGTTGAGCCACGGCACTGAGGAATTTTTAGCGCCCGAGTCGGGCTGGTGAAGGGGCCCTCGTTCGTGTGGCGGTCGGGTGAAACGTTGCCCGCGGATATCACCGCGCCGTCCGCCAGTCCGGATTGCCCTCGTCGAGGAACACTGGCGGCAGTCCCGGGGCTTTGCGTCGATTTCAGCAAACTTGACAAGGTGTCCGTCGTATTCTGAGCTCTTTCGCTAAAGTCACGTTGAAGGGAAACAGTAAAATAATAAAATATATATAACAATAAAATAATAATATATATAAAACAATGAAATAATATACGTAAAACAATAAAATAATAATATATATAAAACAATAAAGTAAGATGTATAAAATAATAAAATAATATACATAAAACAATAAAATAATATATATAAAACAATAAAATAATATATATAAAACAATAAAATAATATATAAAACAATAAAATAATAATATATATAAAGCAATAAAATAATAATAAATAACACAATAAAATAATAAAATATATATAAAACAATAAAATAATAAAATATATATAAAACAATAAAAATTCTCACGACGTTTCGACCATAACACAAACGGTCGTCATCAGGTGTGTCGGTTCGCATCAATTTATTTATTTTTAAACGGTGTATCTATTTATTTATTTACAAAAAAAACGTCAGCGCCACGCGCAGCGATTTGGCAGTTTATTTAGAAGGACGAGTCCATCTGTGTTCTTTAAATGCAAATCTTAAGGTGCCAGTCGCGGATGCCTACCCCCTGCCCTGCGTGGACGATCCTTCGGACGTGCTGGGCAGGCGCGCGGTATTTTAGGACCCTCGGCTTTTTGTCCGGGTTTTGGCAATCCCCGCTTGACGGAGGCCTCGAGGCCCAAGGCGGCTTTTCGGGCGCCCCGAGGGCTGTTTGAGTTCATCTGGCTTCCGATGGGGCTCCATTCCGCGCCTGCCACTTTTCAGAGGCTCGTGGAATCGGTTTCGGCGGCCCTGCCGTGGGATCCGTGCCCGATCAACTCAGATGACGTCATCGCGCTCGGCCAGCCCGTTTCATGACCCGAATGTTCAAGCCTCGAAAATGTCGCCTGCCCCCCCCAAAAAAACTCTGCCGGTTACTCGGGCCACATAGGTAAGCGAATCGGGCATCGCGACGGACCCCGGGCGGAAGACTCCCTGTGTGCGGACGTGGCCCGCCCACGCCTCCGCGATAATGAGAGGCCTTTCCCCTTATTATTGCCGGCTTTGTTGCGGGCGGGGGGGGGGGGGGGGGGTTTGCGCCCCTTTGCGAAACTTCTCCGAGCGCTGACGCCCAGGGGCCCGGAAGTTTCATCGGGGAGAGGCGGCGAGGGTGGCGGCGAGGGCGGCGGTGTCGGCGTTCCGCTCCGCTCGCGATGGCCTTGTCGACGCTCCTCCCGCCGTACGCGCGGTCCAGACTTTCCGCTGCCGCTCGCCTTACCTTGAGGCCGTGGATGTCGTTGGAGCGCGAGGTCGCCAACGGCACCGGGGGAGCGGCGCTTTACCCACCGGCAGCGCCCGGGGGGCCCCAGGGGGCGCTCCGGTGCGCGTCCCCCCCCGGAGGGCCCGAGCCCTCCGGGGGGGACCGATTTTTGCCGCGCTCCCTTGAAGCCCTCCCGGGATTATTCCGCGCAGGGTCCACGCGTCGCGAGATTGCCGGCGGCCGGGGGGAGAGCGCGCGAGCTTTCCCCGGCTCGCCGTCGGCCATGCGGCTCCAGGAGGATTGCTCAGAGCATCGTGGTGGAGGATTGCTCAGGCGTCGTGGTGGAGGATTGTTCAGGCATTGTGATGGAGGATTGTTCAGGCATCCTGGTGGAGGCTTGCTCAGGCATCCTGATGGAGGATTGTTCAGGCATCGTGGTGGAGGATTGTTCAGAGCATCGTGGTGGAGGATTGCTCAGGCATCGTGGTGGAGGATTGTTCAGAGCATCGTGGTGGAGGATTGTTCAGGCATCGTGGTGGAGGATTGCTCAGGCATCCTGATGGAGGATTGCTCAGGCATCGTGGTGGAGGATTGCTCAGGCATCGTGGTGGAGGATTGCTCAGGCATCGTGGTGGAGGATTGCTCAGGCATCCTGGTGGAGGATTGCTCAGGCATCGTGGTGGAGGATTGTTCAGGCATCGTGGTGGAGGATTGCTCAGGCATCGTGGTGGAGGATTGTTCAGGCATCCTGATGGAGGATTGCTCAGGCATCGTGGTGGAGGATTGTTCAGGCATCGTGGTGGAGGATTGCTCAGGCATCGTGGTGGAGGATTGTTCAGGCATCGTGGTGGAGGATTGCTCAGGCATCGTGGTGGAGGATTGCTCAGGCATCGTGGTGGAGGATTGCTCAGGCATCGTGGTGGAGGATTGCTCAGAGCATCGTGGTGGAGGATTGCTCAGGCATCGTGGTGGAGGATTGCTCAGGCATCCTGATGGAGGATTGCTCAGGCATCGTGGTGGAGGATTGTTCAGGCATCGTGGTGGAGGATTGTTCAGGCATCGTGGTGGAGGATTGCTCAGAGCATCGTGGTGGAGGATTGCTCAGGCATCGTGGTGGAGGATTGCTCAGGCATCCTGATGGAGGATTGCTCAGGCATCGTGGTGGAGGATTGTTCAGGCATCGTGGTGGAGGATTGCTCAGGCATCGTGGTGGAGGATTGCTCAGAGCATCGTGGTGGAGGATTGCTCAGGCATCGTGGTGGAGGATTGCTCAGGCATCCTGATGGAGGATTGCTCAGGCATCGTGATGGAGGATTGTTCAGGCATCGTGGTGGAGGATTGTTCAGGCATCGTGGTGGAGGATTGTTCAGGCATCGTGGTGGAGGATTGCTCAGGCATCGTGGTAGAGGATTGTTCAGGCATCCTGATGGAGGATTGCTCAGGCATTGTGATGGAGGCGTGCACCGCTGGGATTGTTCAGGCATCGTGGTGGAGCTGTGTGCCGCTAGGCTGCCGTTGCACCACCCGCCCTGCTGGGCGGGGGTCCTGTGGGCCGTGCGTTGACGGCTTTGGCACCTCGGAGCGCTGGAGACGCTGCGTTTGGATTGCCGTCCGACGTTGAGGATCCACTCAAAGGCTGCGGGCGAATGAAACCGTTGCCCTACGATATTCTCGGCCCGTTCCCCCGGCCCGGGCGCGTGGAGGCAAGAACTTGCCCGTGGGCGTCGAGGGATTTCCCAGCGCCCGCCCTGCGGCTTGGCCGCTCCCAAATCCGTCGGCCTGTCGCCTGGCCGCCTGTTGACGGACCAAGCTAAAACATTCCCTTCCGCGCTGCTGCGGGAGGCTTGCGGCTTGCCGGGCGTAGGCAAAGGAACGAGCGTCCCCCGTTCCGCCCGCAGGCCCGTGGTCGAGCGCCTACACCGGAGTCACTTTGCTCAGCGAGCTGCAGGGCGGTTGGGATTTGCAGGATGACCCCGTGAGAGTTTGACCCTCCCCTCGATGTGCCGTTGCGGGCCCACGCCCCCGTGCCGATAGGCGGCCAAACTTTCCGGTCCGGTCCGCGACGGGCAAGCCTCCTGAGGGGCGGGAAGCCGCTTCGTCCACGCCACGCCAGACTGCCTCATCCACGCTGTGTCAGACTGAAGCCCCTCATCCACGCTGTGTCAGACTGCCTCATCCACGCTGTGTCAGACTGCTTCATCCACGCCCTGTCAGACTGCCTCATCCACGCTGTGTCAGTCTGCCTCATCCACGCCCTGTCAGTCTGCTTCATCCACGCCCTGTCAGTCTGCTTCATCCACGCCCTGTCAGACTGCCTCATCCACGCTGTGTCAGACTGCCTCATCCACGCTGTGTCAGTCTGCCTCATCCACGCTGTGTCAGACTGCCTCATCCACGCCCTGTCAGTCTGCCTCATCCACGCTGTGTCAGTCTGCCTCATCCACGCTGTGTCAGTCTGCCTCATCCACGCTGTGTCAGACTGCCTCATCCACGCTGTGTCAGTCTGCCTCATCCACACTGTGTCAGACTGCTTCATCCACGCTGTGTCAGTCTGCCTCATCCACGCTGTGTCAGACTGCCTCATCCACACTGTGTCAGTCTGCCTCATCCACGCTGTGTCAGTCTGCCTCATCCACGCCCTGTCAGACTGCCTCATGCACGCCCTGTCAGACTGCCTCATCCACGCTGTGTCAGTCTGAAGCCCCTCATCCACGCTGTGTCAGTCTGCCTCATCCACGCTGTGTCAGTCTGCCTCATCCACGCTGTGTCAGTCTGCTTCATCCACGCTGTGTCAGACTGCTTCATCCACGCTGTGTCAGACTGCCTCATCCACGCTGTGTCAGACTGCCTCATCCACGCTGTGTCAGTCTGCCTCATCCACGCTGTGTCAGTCTGCTTCATCCACGCTGTGTCAGTCTGCCTCGTCCACGCTGTGTCAGTCTGCCTCATCCACGCTGTGTCAGTCTGAAGCCCCTCATCCACGCTGTGTCAGACTGCCTCATCCACGCTGTGTCAGACTGCTTCATCCACGCCCTGTCAGACTGCCTCATCCACGCTGTGTCAGTCTGCCTCATCCACGCTGTGTCAGTCTGCCTCATCCACGCTGTGTCAGTCTGCTTCATCCACGCTGTGTCAGTCTGCCTCATCCACGCCCTGTCAGACTGCCTCATCCACGCTGTGTCAGACTGCCTCATCCACGCCCTGTCAGACTGCCTCATCCACGCTGTGTCAGTCTGCCTCATCCACGCTGTGTCAGTCTGCCTCATCCACGCTGTGTCAGTCTGCCTCATCCACGCTGTGTCAGTCTGCCTCATCCACGCTGTGTCAGACTGCCTCATCCACGCTGTGTCAGTCTGCCTCATCCACGCTGTGTCAGTCTGCTTCGTCCACGCTGTGTCAGACTGCCTCATCCACGCCCTGTCAGTCTGCCTCATCCACGCTGTGTCAGTCTGCCTCATCCACGCTGTGTCAGTCTGCCTCATCCACGCTGTGTCAGACTGCCTCATCCACGCTGTGTCAGACTGCCTCATCCACGCTGTGTCAGACTGCCTCATCCACGCTGTGTCAGTCTGCTTCATCCACGCTGTGTCAGTCTGCCTCATCCACGCTGTGTCAGTCTGCCTCATCCACGCCCTGTCAGACTGCCTCATCCACGCTGTGTCAGACTGCCTCATCCACGCTGTGTCAGACTGCCTCATCCACGCTGTGTCAGACTGCTTCATCCACGCTGTGTCAGTCTGCCTCATCCACGCTGTGTCAGACTGCCTCATCCACGCTGTGTCAGTCTGCCTCATCCACACTGTGTCAGACTGCTTCATCCACGCTGTGTCAGTCTGCCTCATCCACGCTGTGTCAGACTGCCTCATCCACGCTGTGTCAGTCTGCCTCATCCACACTGTGTCAGACTGCCTCATCCACACTGTGTCAGTCTGCCTCATCCACGCTGTGTCAGTCTGCCTCATCCACGCTGTGTCAGTCTGCCTCATCCACGCCCTGTCAGACTGCCTCATCCACGCCCTGTCAGACTGCCTCATCCACGCTGTGTCAGTCTGAAGCCCCTCATCCACGCTGTGTCAGTCTGCCTCATCC
This sequence comes from Petromyzon marinus, assembly GCF_048934315.1. Taxonomy (NCBI): domain Eukaryota; kingdom Metazoa; phylum Chordata; class Hyperoartia; order Petromyzontiformes; family Petromyzontidae; genus Petromyzon; species Petromyzon marinus. Next base: position 3,975,841 of record NC_133741.1, on the reverse strand, counting down.
ACGCTGTGTCAGTCTGCCTCATCCACGCTGTGTCAGTCTGCTTCATCCACGCTGTGTCAGACTGCTTCATCCACGCCCTGTCAGTCTGCCTCATCCACGCTGTGTCAGACTGCCTCATCCACGCTGTGTCAGTCTGAAGCCCCTCATCCACGCTGTGTCAGTCTGAAGCCCCTCATCCACGCTGTGTCAGACTGCTTCATCCACGCTGTGTCAGTCTGCTTCATCCACGCTGTGTCAGTCTGCCTCATCCACGCTGTGTCAGTCTGCCTCATCCACGCTGTGTCAGACTGCCTCATCCACGCTGTGTCAGTCTGAAGCCCCTCATCCACGCTGTGTCAGTCTGAAGCCCCTCATCCACGCTGTGTCAGACTGCCTCATCCACGCTGTGTCAGTCTGCTTCATCCACGCTGTGTCAGTCTGCCTCATCCACGCTGTGTCAGTCTGCCTCATCCACGCTGTGTCAGACTGCCTCATCCACGCCCTGTCAGACTGCCTCATCCACGCTGTGTCAGTCTGCCTCATCCACGCTGTGTCAGTCTGCCTCATCCACGCTGTGTCAGTCTGCCTCATCCACGCTGTGTCAGTCTGCTTCATCCACGCTGTGTCAGACTGCCTCATCCACGCCCTGTCAGTCTGAAGCCCCTCATCCACGCTGTGTCAGTCTGCCTCATCCACGCCCTGTCAGACTGCCTCATCCACGCTGTGTCAGTCTGCCTCATCCACGCTGTGTCAGTCTGCCTCATCCACGCTGTGTCAGTCTGCCTCGTCCACGCTGTGTCAGTCTGAAGCCCCTCATCCACGCTGTGTCAGACTGCCTCATCCACGCTGTGTCAGTCTGAAGCCCCTCATCCACGCCCTGTCAGACTGCTTCATCCACGCTGTGTCAGTCTGAAGCCCCTCATCCACGCTGTGTCAGTCTGCCTCATCCACGCTGTGTCAGTCTGAAGCCCCTCGTCCACGCTGTGTCAGTCTGAAGCCCCTCGTCCACGCTGTGTCAGTCTGAAGCCCCTCATCCACGCTGTGTCAGTCTGCCTCATCCACGCCCTGTTAGACTGCCTCATCCACGCTGTGTCAGTCTGCCTCATCCACGCTGTGTCAGACTGCCTCATCCACGCTGTGTCAGACTGCCTCATCCACGCTGTGTCAGACTGCCTCATCCACGCTGTGTCAGACTGCCTCATCCACGCTGTGTCAGACTGCCTCATCCACGCTGTGTCAGACTGCCTCATCCACGCTGTGTCAGACTGCTTCATCCACGCTGTGTCAGACTGCCTCATCCACGCTGTGTCAGTCTGCCTCATCCACGCTGTGTCAGACTGCTTCATCCACGCTGTGTCAGTCTGCCTCATCCACGCTGTGTCAGTCTGCCTCATCCACGCTGTGTCAGTCTGAAGCCCCTCGTCCACGCTGTGTCAGACTGCCTCATCCACGCTGTGTCAGTCTGAAGCCCCTCGTCCACGCTGTGTCAGACTGCCTCATCCACGCTGTGTCAGTCTGAAGCCCCTCGTCCACGCTGTGTCAGTCTGCTTCATCCACGTTGTGTCAGTCTGCTTCATCCACGCTGTGTCAGTCTGCCTCATCCACGCTGTGTCAGACTGCTTCATCCACGCCCTGTCAGACTGCCTCATCCACGCTGTGTCAGACTGCCTCATCCACGCTGTGTCAGTCTGCCTCATCCACGCTGTGTCAGACTGCCTCATCCACGCCCTGTCAGACTGCTTCATCCACGCTGTGTCAGACTGCCTCATCCACGCTGTGTCAGTCTGCTTCATCCACGCTGTGTCAGTCTGCTTCATCCACGCTGTGTCAGACTGCCTCATCCACGCCCTGTCAGACTGCTTCATCCACGCTGTGTCAGTCTGCTTCATCCACGCCCTGTCAGACTGCCTCATCCACGCTGTGTCAGACTGCCTCATCCACGCTGTGTCAGTCTGCTTCATCCACGCTGTGTCAGTCTGCCTCATCCACGCTGTGTCAGTCTGCCTCATCCACGCTGTGTCAGACTGCCTCATCCACGCCCTGTCAGACTGCCTCATCCACGCTGTGTCAGTCTGCCTCATCCACGCTGTGTCAGTCTGCTTCATCCACGCCCTGTCAGTCTGCCTCATCCACGCTGTGTCAGTCTGCTTCATCCACGCCCTGTCAGTCTGCTTCATCCACGCTGTGTCAGTCTGCCTCATCCACGCTGTGTCAGACTGCCTCATCCACGCTGTGTCAGACTGCCTCATCCATGCTGTGTCAGTCTGAAGCCCCTCGTCCACGCTGTGTCAGTCTGCCTCATCCACGCTGTGTCAGTCTGCCTCATCCACGCTGTGTCAGTCTGCCTCATCCACGCTGTGTCAGTCTGCCTCATCCACGCTGTGTCAGTCTGCCTCATCCACGCTGTGTCAGACTGCCTCATCCACGCTGTGTCAGACTGCCTCATCCACGCTGTGTCAGACTGCCTCATCCACGCTGTGTCAGACTGCCTCATCCACGCTGTGTCAGACTGCCTCATCCACGCTGTGTCAGTCTGCCTCATCCACGCTGTGTCAGACTGCCTCGTCCACGCTGTGTCAGACTGCTTCATCCACGCTGTGTCAGACTGCCTCATCCACGCTGTGTCAGTCTGAAGCCCCTCGTCCACGCTGTGTCAGACTGCCTCGTCCACGCTGTGTCAGTCTGAAGCCCCTCATCCACGCCCTGTCAGACTGCTTCATCCACGCTGTGTCAGTCTGAAGCCCCTCATCCACGCTGTGTCAGTCTGCCTCATCCACGCTGTGTCAGTCTGAAGCCCCTCGTCCACGCTGTGTCAGTCTGAAGCCCCTCGTCCACGCTGTGTCAGTCTGAAGCCCCTCATCCACGCTGTGTCAGTCTGCCTCATCCACGCCCTGTTAGACTGCCTCATCCACGCTGTGTCAGTCTGCCTCATCCACGCTGTGTCAGACTGCCTCATCCACGCTGTGTCAGACTGCCTCATCCACGCTGTGTCAGACTGCCTCATCCACGCTGTGTCAGACTGCCTCATCCACGCTGTGTCAGACTGCCTCATCCACGCTGTGTCAGACTGCCTCATCCACGCTGTGTCAGACTGCTTCATCCACGCTGTGTCAGACTGCCTCATCCACGCTGTGTCAGTCTGCCTCATCCACGCTGTGTCAGACTGCTTCATCCACGCTGTGTCAGTCTGCCTCATCCACGCTGTGTCAGTCTGCCTCATCCACGCTGTGTCAGTCTGAAGCCCCTCGTCCACGCTGTGTCAGACTGCCTCATCCACGCTGTGTCAGTCTGAAGCCCCTCGTCCACGCTGTGTCAGACTGCCTCATCCACGCTGTGTCAGTCTGAAGCCCCTCGTCCACGCTGTGTCAGTCTGCTTCATCCACGTTGTGTCAGTCTGCTTCATCCACGCTGTGTCAGTCTGCCTCATCCACGCTGTGTCAGACTGCTTCATCCACGCCCTGTCAGACTGCCTCATCCACGCTGTGTCAGACTGCCTCATCCACGCTGTGTCAGTCTGCCTCATCCACGCTGTGTCAGACTGCCTCATCCACGCCCTGTCAGACTGCTTCATCCACGCTGTGTCAGACTGCCTCATCCACGCTGTGTCAGTCTGCTTCATCCACGCTGTGTCAGTCTGCTTCATCCACGCTGTGTCAGACTGCCTCATCCACGCCCTGTCAGACTGCTTCATCCACGCTGTGTCAGTCTGCTTCATCCACGCCCTGTCAGACTGCCTCATCCACGCTGTGTCAGACTGCCTCATCCACGCTGTGTCAGTCTGCTTCATCCACGCTGTGTCAGTCTGCCTCATCCACGCTGTGTCAGTCTGCCTCATCCACGCTGTGTCAGACTGCCTCATCCACGCCCTGTCAGACTGCCTCATCCACGCTGTGTCAGTCTGCCTCATCCACGCTGTGTCAGTCTGCTTCATCCACGCCCTGTCAGTCTGCCTCATCCACGCTGTGTCAGTCTGCTTCATCCACGCCCTGTCAGTCTGCTTCATCCACGCTGTGTCAGTCTGCCTCATCCACGCTGTGTCAGACTGCCTCATCCACGCTGTGTCAGACTGCCTCATCCATGCTGTGTCAGTCTGAAGCCCCTCGTCCACGCTGTGTCAGTCTGCCTCATCCACGCTGTGTCAGTCTGCCTCATCCACGCTGTGTCAGTCTGCCTCATCCACGCTGTGTCAGTCTGCCTCATCCACGCTGTGTCAGTCTGCCTCATCCACGCTGTGTCAGACTGCCTCATCCACGCTGTGTCAGACTGCCTCATCCACGCTGTGTCAGACTGCCTCATCCACGCTGTGTCAGACTGCCTCATCCACGCTGTGTCAGACTGCCTCATCCACGCTGTGTCAGTCTGCCTCATCCACGCTGTGTCAGACTGCCTCGTCCACGCTGTGTCAGACTGCTTCATCCACGCTGTGTCAGACTGCCTCATCCACGCTGTGTCAGTCTGAAGCCCCTCGTCCACGCTGTGTCAGACTGCCTCGTCCACGCTGTGTCAGTCTGAAGCCCCTCATCCACGCCCTGTCAGACTGCTTCATCCACGCTGTGTCAGTCTGAAGCCCCTCATCCACGCTGTGTCAGTCTGCCTCATCCACGCTGTGTCAGTCTGAAGCCCCTCGTCCACGCTGTGTCAGTCTGAAGCCCCTCGTCCACGCTGTGTCAGTCTGAAGCCCCTCATCCACGCTGTGTCAGTCTGCCTCATCCACGCCCTGTTAGACTGCCTCATCCACGCTGTGTCAGTCTGCCTCATCCACGCTGTGTCAGACTGCCTCATCCACGCTGTGTCAGACTGCCTCATCCACGCTGTGTCAGACTGCCTCATCCACGCTGTGTCAGTCTGCCTCATCCACGCTGTGTCAGACTGCCTCATCCACGCTGTGTCAGACTGCCTCATCCACGCTGTGTCAGACTGCCTCATCCACGCTGTGTCAGACTGCTTCATCCACGCTGTGTCAGACTGCCTCATCCACGCTGTGTCAGTCTGCCTCATCCACGCTGTGTCAGTCTGAAGCCCCTCGTCCACGCTGTGTCAGACTGCGTCATCCACGCTGTGTCAGTCTGAAGCCCCTCGTCCACGCTGTGTCAGTCTGCTTCATCCACGTTGTGTCAGTCTGCTTCATCCACGCTGTGTCAGTCTGCCTCATCCACGCTGTGTCAGTCTGCTTCATCCACGTTGTGTCAGTCTGCTTCATCCACGCTGTGTCAGACTGCTTCATCCACGCTGTGTCAGACTGCCTCATCCACGCTGTGTCAGTCTGCTTCATCCACGCTGTGTCAGACTGCCTCATCCACGCTGTGTCAGTCTGCCTCATCCACGCCCTGTCAGACTGCTTCATCCACGCTGTGTCAGTCTGCTTCATCCACGCCCTGTCAGACTGCCTCATCCACGCTGTGTCAGACTGCTTCATCCACGCTGTGTCAGTCTGCTTCATCCACGCTGTGTCAGTCTGCTTCATCCACGCTGTGTCAGTCTGCCTCATCCACGCTGTGTCAGACTGCCTCATCCACGCCCTGTCAGACTGCCTCATCCACGCTGTGTCAGACTGCCTCATCCACGCTGTGTCAGTCTGCTTCATCCACACTGTGTCAGTCTGCTTCATCCACGCTGTGTCAGTCTGCCTCATCCACGCTGTGTCAGACTGCCTCATCCACGCTGTGTCAGTCTGCTTCATCCACGCTGTGTCAGTCTGCCTCATCCACGCTGTGTCAGTCTGCCTCATCCACGCTGTGTCAGACTGCCTCATCCACACTGTGTCAGTCTGCCTCATCCACGCTGTGTCAGTCTGCTTCATCCACGCCCTGTCAGTCTGCCTCATCCACGCTGTGTCAGTCTGCTTCATCCACGCCCTGTCAGTCTGCTTCATCCACGCTGTGTCAGTCTGCCTCATCCACGCTGTGTCAGTCTGCCTCATCCACGCTGTGTCAGACTGCCTCATCCACGCTGTGTCAGTCTGCCTCATCCACGCTGTGTCAGTCTGCTTCATCCACGCCCTGTCAGTCTGCCTCATCCACGCTGTGTCAGTCTGCTTCATCCACGCCCTGTCAGTCTGCTTCATCCACGCTGTGTCAGTCTGCCTCATCCACGCTGTGTCAGACTGCCTCATCCACGCTGTGTCAGACTGCCTCATCCATGCTGTGTCAGTCTGAAGCCCCTCGTCCACGCTGTGTCAGTCTGCCTCATCCACGCTGTGTCAGTCTGCCTCATCCACGCCCTGTCAGTCTGCCTCATCCACGCTGTGTCAGTCTGCTTCATCCACGCCCTGTCAGACTGCCTCATCCACGCTGTGTCAGACTGCTTCATCCACGCTGTGTCAGTCTGCCTCATCCACGCTGTGTCAGACTGCCTCATCCACGCTGTGTCAGACTGCCTCATCCACGCTGTGTCAGTCTGCCTCATCCACGCTGTGTCAGTCTGCCTCATCCACGCTGTGTCAGACTGCCTCATCCACGCTGTGTCAGTCTGCTTCGTCCACGCTGTGTCAGACTGCTTCATCCACGCCCTGTCAGTCTGCTTCATCCACGCTGTGTCAGTCTGAAGCCCCTCATCCACGCTGTGTCAGTCTGCTTCATCCACGCCCTGTCAGACTGCCTCATCCACGCTGTGTCAGACTGCCTCATCCACGCTGTGTCAGTCTGCCTCATCCACGCTGTGTCAGACTGCTTCATCCACGCTGTGTCAGTCTGCCTCATCCACGCTGTGTCAGTCTGCCTCATCCACGCTGTGTCAGACTGCCTCATCCACGCTGTGTCAGTCTGCCTCGTCCACGCTGTGTCAGACTGCCTCATCCACGCTGTGTCAGACTGCCTCATCCACGCCCTGTCAGACTGCCTCATCCACGCTGTGTCAGACTGCCTCATCCACGCTGTGTCAGTCTGCCTCATCCACGCTGTGTCAGTCTGCCTCATCCACGCTGTGTCAGTCTGCCTCATCCACGCTGTGTCAGTCTGCTTCATCCACGCTGTGTCAGTCTGCTTCGTCCACGCTGTGTCAGTCTGCCTCATCCACGCCCTGTCAGACTGCCTCATCCATGCTGTGTCAGTCTGCCTCATCCACGCTGTGTCAGTCTGCCTCATCCACGCTGTGTCAGTCTGCCTCTTCCACGCTGTGTCAGTCTGAAGCCCCTCATCCACGCTGTGTCAGACTGCCTCATCCACGCTGTGTCAGACTGCCTCATCCACGCTGTGTCAGACTGCCTCATCCACGCTGTGTCAGTCTGCTTCATCCACGCTGTGTCAGTCTGCCTCATCCACGCTGTGTCAGTCTGCCTCATCCACGCCCTGTCAGACTGCCTCATCCACGCTGTGTCAGTCTGCCTCGTCCACGCTGTGTCAGTCTGCTTCATCCACGCTGTGTCAGTCTGCCTCATCCACGCTGTGTCAGACTGCCTCATCCACGCTGTGTCAGTCTGCTTCATCCACGCTGTGTCAGACTGCCTCATCCACGCTGTGTCAGTCTGCCTCATCCACGCTGTGTCAGACTGCCTCATCCACGCTGTGTCAGACTGCCTCATCCACGCTGTGTCAGACTGCCTCATCCACGCCCTGTCAGACTGCCTCATCCACGCTGTGTCAGTCTGCCTCATCCACGCTGTGTCAGTCTGCTTCATCCACGCTGTGTCAGTCTGCCTCATCCACGCTGTGTCAGTCTGCCTCATCCACGCTGTGTCAGTCTGCCTCATCCACGCCCTGTTAGACTGCCTCGTCCACGCTGTGTCAGTCTGCCTCATCCACGCCCTGTCAGACTGCCTCATCCACGCTGTGTCAGACTGCCTCATCCACGCTGTGTCAGACTGCCTCATCCACGCTGTGTCAGTCTGAAGCCCTTCGTCCACGCCCTGTCAGTCTGCTTCATCCACGCCCTGTCAGACTGCCTCATCCACGCTGTGTCAGTCTGAAGCCCCTCGTCCACGCTGTGTCAGACTGCCTCATCCACGCCCTGTCAGACTGCCTCATC
>NC_133741.1:3950400-3960400 GCF_048934315.1 Petromyzon marinus | reverse complement strand
ACACACAGACATACATACACACAACCACAGAGACACACAGACACCCATACACAACCACAGAGACCCACAGACACCCATACACACAACCACAGAGACACACAGACACCCATACACACAACCACAGAGACACACAGACACACATACACACAACCACAGAGACACAAACAGACACACAGACACACAACCACAGAGACACATAGACACCCATACTCACAACCACAGAGACACACAGACACACAACCACAGACACACATACACCCATACACACAACCACAGAGACACACAGCAACCCACACACACAACCACAGAGACACACAGACACCCACACACACAACCACAGAGACACACAGACACACATACACATACACACAACCACAGAGACACACAGACAGACAACCAGAAGAGATACACAGACACCCATACACACAGACACACATACACACAACCACAGAGACACACAGACACACATACACACAACTACAGAGACACAGACATACATACACACAACAACAGAGACACACAGACATACATACACACAACCACAGAGACACACAGACACCCATACACAACCACAGAGACCCACAGACACCCATACACACAACCACAGAGACACACAGACACCCATACACACAACCACAGAGACACACAGACACACATACACACAACCACAGAGACACAAACAGACACACAGACACACAACCACAGAGACACATAGACACCCATACTCACAACCACAGAGACACACAGACACACAACCACAGAGACACAGACACACATACACAACCACAGAGACACACAGACACCCATACTCACAACCACAGAGACACACAGACACACAACCACAGAGACACAGACACACATACACACAACTACAGACACACACAGACACACATACACACAACCACAGAGACACACAGACACACAGACACCCATACACAATCACAGAGACACACAGACACCCATACACACAACCACAGAGACACACAGACACCCATACACACAACCACAGAGACACACAGACAGACACACACACAACCACAGAGACACACAGACACCCATACACACAACCACAGAGACACACAGACACCCATACACACAACCACAGAGACACACAGACACCCATACACACAACCACAGAGACACACAGACACACATACACACAAAAACAGAGACACACAGACACCCATACACACAACAACAGAGACACACAGCCACACATACACACAACCACAGAGACCCATAGACACCCAGATCTCAGAGAGACCCACAGATTAAAACAGTTGGCTACGTACGGTGCTAAAGAAGTTTAATTTACACACGTACATACAAAGACAAAGATCCCCCGTCTAGCCTCTAGCAGGCTGTAGGGGCAAGTGTGTCAGTAGCACCTACACACAGACAAAGATCCCCCGTGTAGCCGCTAGCAGGCTGTAGGGGCAAGTGCTATCAGTAGCACCTACACACAAAGATCCCCCGTGTAGCCTCTAGCAGGCTGTAGGGGCAAGTGCTGTTAGTAGCACCTACACACAGACAAAGATCCCCCGTGTAGCCTCTAGCAGGCTGTAGGGGCAAGTGCTGTCAGTAGCACCTACACACAGACAAAGATCCCCCGTGTAGCCTCTAGCAGGCTGTAGGGGCAAGTGCTATCAGTAGCACCTACACACAAAGATCCCCCGTGTAGCCTCTAGCAGGCTGTAGGGGCAAGTGCTGTCAGTAGCACCTACACACAGACAAAGATCCCCCGTGTAGCCTCTAGCAGGCTGTAGGGGCAAGTGCTGTCAGTAGCACCTACACACAGACAAAGATCCCCCGTGTAGCACTCCCTTTAAGAGTGTGCTCCTAATGTCAGCTCGTTACCTGTATAAAAGACAGCTGGGGGCCAGAAATCTTTCTGATTGAGAGGGGGGTCAAATACCTATTTCCCTCATTAAAATGCAAATCAATTTATAACATTTTTGACATGCGTTTTTCCGGATTTTCTTGTTGTTATTCTGTCTCTAACTGTTCAAATAAACTTACCATTAAAATTATAGACTGATCATTTCTTTGTCAGTGGGCAAACGTACAAAATCAGCAGGGGATCAAATACTTTTTTCCCTCCCTGTATGAAGGCTACCGGCACTGTGGCTACACACAGAGGGGGTGGGTGGCCAGCACCACCACCACGCCCGGCCGCCTTTGTCTCTCCCCCAGTGCTAGCGGTGTTCACTACACCACCACGACCACTACACCACCACTACACCACCACCACCACTACACCACCACCGCTACACCACCACCGCTACACCACTACACCACCACGACACCACCACTACACCACCACCACCACTACACCACCACCACGATCAAAACCACCACCACACCACCACGACACCACCACCACCACTGCAGCACCTACTCAGTTGAGGCTGAGTCGACCTAGGGGACGCCCAGCACCTGTTCAAATGATCGTCACTGGTGGTGTTGACCGTGAGCGGGAATCGAACTCGGGTCGCCAGGTTCGTAGCGCAGTATGGGTCTCTGTGGGTCTCTGTGGGTCTCTATGAGTATGGGTCTCTGTGGGTCTGTGTGGGCCTCTATGAGTATGGGTCTCTGTGGGTCTCTGTGGGTCTCTATGAGTATGGGTCTCTGTGGGTCTCTGAGGGTCTCTATGAGTATGGGTCTCTGTGGGTCTGTGTGGGTCTCTATGAGTATGGGTCTCTGTGGGTCTCTGAGGGTCTCTATGAGTATGGGTCTCTGTGGGTCTGTGTGGGTCTCTATGAGTATGGGTCTCTATGGGTCTGTGTGGGTCTCTATGAGTATGGGTCTCTGTGGGTCTCTATGAGTCTGGGTCTCTGTGGGTCTCTATGGGTCTCTATGATTCTGGGTCTCTATGAGTCTGGGTCTCTGTGGGTCTCTATGAGTCTGGGTCTCTATGAGTATGGGTCTCTATGGGTCTCTATGAGTCTGGGTCTCTATGAGTATGGGTCTCTATGGGTCTCTATGAGTCTGGGTCTCTATGAGTGTGGGTCTCTGTGGGTCTCTATGGGTCTCTATGAGTCTGGGTCTCTGTGGGTCTCTATGAGTCTGGGTCTCTATGAGTATGGGTCTCTATGGGTCTCTATGAGTCTGGGTCTCTATGAGTATGGGTCTCTATGGGTCTCTATGAGTCTGGGTCTCTGTGGGTCTCTATGAGTCTGGGTCTCTGTGGGTCTGTGTGGGTCTCTATGAGTATGGGTCTCTGTGGGTCTCTATGGGTCTCTATGGGTCTCTATGAGTATGGGTCTCTGTGGGTCTCTATGGGTCTCTATGGGTCTCTATGAGTGTGGGTCTCTGTGGGTCTCTATGGGTCTCTATGAGTCTGGGTCTCTGTGGGTCTGTGTGGGTCTCTATGAGTATGGGTCTCTGTGGGTCTGTGTGGGTCTCTATGAGTATGGGTCTCTGTGGGTCTCTATGAGTCTGGGTCTCTGTGGGTCTCTATGGGTCTCTATGATTCTGGGTCTCTATGAGTCTGGGTCTCTGTGGGTCTCTATGAGTCTGGGTCTCTATGAGTATGGGTCTCTATGGGTCTCTATGAGTCTGGGTCTCTACGAGTATGGGTCTCTATGGGTCTCTATGAGTCTGGGTCTCTGTGGGTCTCTATGAGTCTGGGTCTCTGTGGGTCTGTGTGGGTCTCTATGAGTATGGGTCTCTGTGGGTCTCTATGGGTCTCTATGGGTCTCTATGAGTATGGGTCTCTGTGGGTCTCTATGGGTCTCTATGGGTCTCTATGAGTGTGGGTCTCTGTGGGTCTCTATGGGTCTCTATGAGTCTGGGTCTCTGTGGGTCTGTGTGGGTCTCTATGAGTATGGGTCTCTGTGGGTCTCTATGGGTCTCTATGGGTCTCTATGAGTATGGGTCTCTGAGGGTCTCTATGAGTATGGGTCTCTGTGGGTCTCTATGGGTCTCTATGAGTCTGGGTCTCTGTGGGTCTCTATGAGTCTGGGTCTCTGTGGGTCTGTGTGGGTCTCTATGAGTATGGGTCTCTGTGGGTCTCTATGGGTCTCTATGGGTCTCTATGAGTATGGGTCTCTGTGGGTCTCTATGGGTCTCTATGGGTCTCTATGAGTGTGGGTCTCTGTGGGTCTCTATGGGTCTCTATGAGTCTGGGTCTCTGTGGGTCTGTGTGGGTCTCTATGAGTATGGGTCTCTGTGGGTCTGTGTGGGTCTCTATGAGTATGGGTCTCTGTGGGTCTCTATGAGTCTGGGTCTCTGTGGGTCTCTATGGGTCTCTATGATTCTGGGTCTCTATGAGTCTGGGTCTCTGTGGGTCTCTATGAGTCTGGGTCTCTATGAGTATGGGTCTCTATGGGTCTCTATGAGTCTGGGTCTCTACGAGTATGGGTCTCTATGGGTCTCTATGAGTCTGGGTCTCTATGAGTGTGGGTCTCTGTGGGTCTCTATGGGTCTCTATGAGTCTGGGTCTCTGTGGGTCTCTATGAGTCTGGGTCTCTGTGGGTCTGTGTGGGTCTCTATGAGTATGGGTCTCTGTGGGTCTCTATGGGTCTCTATGGGTCTCTATGAGTATGGGTCTCTGTGGGTCTCTATGTGTCTCTATGGGTCTCTATGAGTGTGGGTCTCTGTGGGTCTCTATGGGTCTCTATGAGTCTGGGTCTCTGTGGGTCTGTGTGGGTCTCTATGAGTATGGGTCTCTGTGGGTCTCTATGGGTCTCTATGGGTCTCTATGAGTATGGGTCTCTGAGGGTCTCTATGAGTATGGGTCTCTGTGGGTCTGTGTGGGTCTCTATGAGTATGGGTCTCTGTGGGTCTCTATGAGTCTGGGTCTCTATGAGTATGGGTCTCTGTGGGTCTGTGTGGGTCTCTGTGGGTCTGTGTGGGTCTCTACGAGTATGGGTCTCTGTGGGTCTGTGTGGGTCTCTATGAGTATGGGTCTCTATGAATCTGGGTCTCTGTGAGTCTTTATGGGTGTGCTGGTATAAATGTCCACGTGGCGATGATGATTATGATGATGATATCAGCCACTCTGCTGTCTCGCTATCACTCGTGGTAGCGAGACAGCAGCTAAGTAGCGCCTCACGTGGTGAACATGAACACAATCTCCTGCCGAGGGAGGGATGGAGCTGCTGGTAGGAATGTTTGGGTAGCTCGGTCAATGGCCAGGGTCAACAGTGGCACCACCACGTGGTGTTGGTGGTGCGTTCAGCACAAGATGCCCGACTGTGAGGGCGGGGACAAGCCGGCGTGAGTCGGTGAAACGTTGAGTTTTATAAGGGGGGCACCACGGGGTGACCAGCCCCTCCCCACCCAGCCACACCCCTCCCACCCCCCACCCAGCCCCTCCCCACCCAGCCCCTCCCCACTCAGCCCTACCCCTCCCACCCCCCACCCAGCCCCTCCCACCCAGCCCCTCCCCACTCAGCCCCTCCCACCCCTCCCACCCCTCCCACCCAGCCCCACCCCTCCAACCCCCCACCTAGCCCCTCCCCTTCCACCCAGCCACACCCCTCCCCACCCTCCCCACCCCCCCACCCAGCCCCTCCCCACTCAGCCCCACCCCTCCCACCCACCCCCCACCCAGCCCCTCCCACCCAGCCCCTCCCTCCCCACCCTCCCCACCCAGCCCCCTCCCCTCCCATTGTTGGATGCACGACGGACGGACGGACGGCCACAACAACAACAACAATCCCCTGTGGGCTGGTGGTGATGGTGGTGGTGATGGAGGTGGTGATGGTGGTGGTGATGGTGGTGGTGATGGTGGTGATGGTAGTGATGATGGTGGTGCTGGTGATGGTGGTGATGGTGGTGATGATGGTGGTGGTGGTGGTGCTGGTGGTGATGGTGGTGATGGTGGTGATGATGATGGTGATGGTAGTGATGATGGTGGTGGTGGTGATGATGGTGGTGGTGGTGATGATGGTGGTGGTGGTGATGATGGTGGTGGTGGTGATGATGGTGGTGGTGGTGATGATGGTGGTGGTGATGGTGATGGTAGTGATGATGGTGGTGGTGGTGATGATGGTGGTGGTGGTGATGGTGGTGATGGTGGTGGTGGTGGTGATGATGATGGTGATGGTAGTGATGATGGTGGTGGTGGTGATGATGGTGGTGGTGGTGATGATGGTGGTGGTGGTGATGATGGTGGTGGTGGTGATGGTAGTGATGATGGTGGTGGTGGTGATGATGGTGGTGGTGGTGATGGTGGTGATGGTGGTGATGATGGTGGTGGTGGTGATGATGGTGGTGGTGGTGATGATGGTGATGGTAGTGATGATGGTGGTGGTGGTGATGATGGTGGTGGTGGTGATGATGGTGGTGGTGGTGATGATGGTGGTGGTGGTGATGATGGTGGTGGTGGTGATGGTGATGGTAGTGATGATGGTGGTGGTGGTGATGATGGTGATGGTGGTGATGATGGTGGTGGTGGTGATGATGGTGGTGGTGGTGATGGTGGTGGTGATGGTGGTGGTGATGGTGGTGGTGATGGTGGTGGTGATGGTGGTGATGGTGGTGGTGATGGTGGTGGTGATGGTGGTGGTGATGGTGGTGGTGGTGGTGATGGTGGTGGTGATGGTGGTGGTGATGGTGGTGGTGATGGTGGTGGTGATGGTGGTGGTGATGGTGGTGGTGGTGATGGTGGTGGTGATGGTGGTGGTGATGGTGGTGATGGTAGTGGTGGTGATGGTAGTGGTGGTGATGATGGTGGTGATGGTGGTGGTGGTGGTGATGGTGGTGGTGGTGATGGTGGTGGTGGTGGTGATGATGATGGTGGTGATGATGATGGTGATGATGGTGGTGGTGGTGATGGTGGTGATGGTGGTGGTGGTGATGGTGATGGTGGTGATGGTAGTGGTGGTGATGGTGGTGGTGATGATGGTGGTGGTGGTGATGGTGGTGATGGTGGTGGTGGTGGTGATGGTGGTGGTGATGGTGGTGATGATGATGGTGGTGGTGATGATGGTGGTGGTGATGGTGGTGGTGATGGTGGTGATGATGATGGTGGTGATGGTGGTGGTGGTGATGGTGGTGGTGATGATGGTGGTGATGGTGGTGATGGTGGTGATGGTGATGGTGGTGATGATGGTGGTGGTGGTGATGATGGTGGTGATGATGATGGTAGTGGTGATGATGGTGGTGATGATAGTGATGGTGGTGATGATGGTGATGGTGATGATGGTGGTGATGGTGATGGTAGTGATGATGGTGATGGTGGTGATGGTGGTGATGGTGATGGTGGTGATGATGGTGGTGATGATGATGATGGTGGTGGTGATGATGATGGTGGTGGTGGTGATGGTGGTGGTGATGGTGATGATGGTGATGATGGTGATGATGGTAGTGATGGTGATGGTGGTGATGGTGGTGGTGATGATGGTGATGGTGGTGATGATGATGATGGTGGTGATGGTGGTGGTGATGGTGGTGATGATGATGGTGATGATGGTGATGATAGTGATGGTGATGGTGGTGATGATGATGATGGTGGTGGTGATGGTGGTGGTGGTGATGATGATGGTGGTGATGGTGGTGATGGTGATGGTGGTGATGGTGGTGATGGTGGTGGTGATGATGGTGGTGATGATGGTGGTGATGATGGTGATGGTGGTGATGATGGTGGTGATGATGGTGATGGTGATGATGATGGTGGTGATGATGGTGATGGTGGTGATGATGATGGTGGTGATGATGGTGATGATGGTGATGGTGGTGATGGTGGTGGTGATGGTGATTGAGTGAATGAGGGAGTGGGTAAGTGAGGAAGTGAATTAGTAAATTAACGAGTGGGTGAATGAGTGGGTGAATGAGTAAGTGAATGAGTGAGTGAACGAGTGAATGAGTGAGTGAATGAGGGAGTGAATGAGTAAGTGAGTGAGTAAGTGAATGAGTGAGTGAACGAGTGGGCGAATGAGTGAGTGGGTGACTGAGTTAGTGAATGAGTGAGTGGTTGAGTGAATGAGTGGCTGAGTGAATGACTGTCTGAGTGGTTGGCTGAGCTAGTGAATGAGTAAGTGGTTGAGTGAATGAGTGGTTGAGTGAATGAGTGGCTGAGTGAGTGCGTGACCGAGTTAGTGAATGAGTGAGTGGTTGAGTGAATGAGTGGCTGAGTGAGTGGGTGACCGAGTTAGTGAATGAGTGAGTGGTTGAGTGAATGAATGGCTGAGTGAGTGGATGACCGAGTTAGTGAATGAGTGAGTGGTTGAGTGAATGAGTGGCTGAGTGAGTGGGTGACCGAGTTAGTGAATGAGTGAGTGGTTGAGTGAATGAGTGGCTGAGTGAATGAGTGGCTGAGTTAGTGAATGAATGAGTGGTTGAGTGACTGAGTTAGTGAATGAGTGAGTGGTTGAGTGAATGAGTGGCTGAGTTAATTACTGTCTGAGTGGTTGGCTGAGTTAGTGAATGAGTGAGTGGCTGAGTGAATGATTGTCTGAGTGAGTGGTTGGCTGAGTTAGTGAATGAGTGAGTGGTTGAGTGAATGAGTGGCTGAGTGAATGAGTGGCCGAGTTAGTGAATGAGTGAGTGGTTGAGTGAATGAGTGGCTGAGTGAATGAGTGGCCGAGTTAGTGAATGAGTGAGTGGTTGAGTGAATGAGTGGCTGAGTGAATGAGTGGTTGAGTTAGTGAATGAGTGAGTGGCTGAGTGAATGAGTGGCTGAGTGAATGAGTGGCTGAGTTAGTGAATGAGTGAGTGGTTGAGTGAATGAGTGGCTGAATGAATGAGTGAGTGGTTGAGTGAATGAGTGGTTGAGTGAATGAGTGGTTGAGTGAATGAGTGGCTGAGTGAATGAGTGGTTGAGTGAATGAGTGGCTGAGTGAATGAGTGGCTGAGTGAATGAGTGGCTGAGTTAGTGAATGAGTGGTTGAGTGAATGAGTGGCTGAGTGAATGAGTGGCTGAGTGAATGAGTGGCTGAGTGAATGAGTGGCTGAGTTAGTGAATGAGTGGTTGAGTGAATGAGTGGCTGAGTGAATGAGTGGCTGAGTGAATGAGTGGCTGAGTTAGTGAATCAGTGGTTGAGTGAATGAGTGAATGAGTGGATGAGTGAATGACTGCGTGAGTGGCTGAGTGAACGAGTCCGCGGGCTCATTCCTCAATCTTTGAATGGCTTCATAACTTATGAATGAATGAACGCGGCGAGTCGATCACCGATTGGCCAATCCTCGCGGAACCGCCTTGACCAATGAGAACGCTGCGAGCGAGCGAGTTCGGAAATACTTCGGCAACTTCCGGAGGAGCTCGGCTATGAGAGGCGAGGGGAGAGGGGCGGGGCGCGGCTTGGCCACGCCCCCCTCGGCTCTCCTCGTTAAAACCGAACCCCGAGCGAGGGAGCGAGGTGGACTGCGATCGCTTTTTAAAAATAATTACAAAAAAATCTCTCTAATTTTTTTTCGTTAATTATCTCAACGGCGAAGTGAATAAGTTTACATTTCCAATCACAGTGAGGTTGATGAGGTATTTTATTATATTTTTTTTAATTATCAAATAAAAAAATGTAGATGAGTGTTTTAAATTAGCGGTGCGCGTGCCGCCCAGCTTCCGTTTTAATTTTTTTGCGCGGGAAAATCTTGGCCACACTCGACGAAGAGGGGTGGGAGAGAGTTCATTATTAACAAATTGTTAAAGCTATTAAAGTTACTGCCTTGTAAGTCTCCTCGAGGCGTAGCGACGTCGATATAATAATACGTCCGCTGTTGGCAAGCCTCATAGACGCATTTTATTTTTTAACTTCTGAGGTAAATTTTTTTAAAAGTTGAAGGTTTGTGGAGTCGCAGGCGATAGAAGTTGCTTTAGTTGGAGACATCTGAGGGACTCTGCTGTCTTAGATTCGACTTGTTAGGCCGTCAACTCAAGCCGAGTCAACAACAACAACAACCAACCACCAACACCAACAACCAACCACCACCAACCACAACACCAATACACAACAACCACCACCAACCACAACACCAATACACAACAACCACCACCACCAACCACAACACCAATACACAACCACCACCAACTACAACACCAATACACAACAACCAC
>NC_133741.1:3926827-3950300 GCF_048934315.1 Petromyzon marinus | reverse complement strand
GACTGTCTGTCTGACTGACTGACTGACTGTCTGACTGACTAACTGTCTGTCTGACTGACTGTCTGACTGACTGACTGACTGTGACTGACTGACAACTGTCTGACTGACTGAATGAGTGACTGAGTGTGTGACTGACTGACTGACTGTGACTGACTGACAACTGTCTGACTGTCTGACTGACTGAGTGACTGACTGACTGTCTGTCTGACTGACTGAGTGACTGAGTGTCTGACTGACTGACTGACTGAGTGACTGAGTGTCTGACTGACTGACTGTCTGACTGACTGACTAACTGACTGTCTGACTGTCTGACTGACTGACTAACTGATTGACTGACTGTCTGTGTGACTGCGTGACTGACTGACTGAGTGACTGTCTGACTGTCTGACTGACTGACTGAGTGACTGACTGACTGAGTGACTGACTGACTGACTGTCTGTGTGACTGACTGACTGAGTGACTGTCTGTGTGACTGACTGACTGACTGTTTGTGTGACTGACTGACTGACTGTCTGTGTGACTGCATGACTGACTGTCTGTGTGACTGCATGACTGACTGACTGAGTGACTGTCTGACTGACTGACTAATTGACTGAGTGACTGACTGTCTGATTGAGTGACTGACTGACTGACTGTCTGTGTGACTGACTGACTGAGTGACTGTCTGTGTGACTGACTGACTGAGTGACTGTCTGTGTGACTGACTGACTGACTGTCTGTGTGACTGACTGACTGACTGTCTGTGTGACTGCGTGACTGACTGTCTGTGTGACTGCGTGACTGACTGACTGAGTGACTGTCTGACTGACTGACTAATTGACTGAGTGACTGACTGTCTGACTGAGTGACTGACTGACTGACTGTCTGTGTGACTGACTGACTGAGTGACTGTCTGTGTGACTGACTGACTGACTGTCTGTGTGACTGACTGACTGACTGTCTGTGTGACTGCATGACTGACTGTCTGTGTGACTGCGTGACTGACTGACTGAGTGACTGTCTGACTGTCTGAGTGACTGACTGACTGACTGTCTGTGTGACTGACTGACTGACTGTCTGTGTGACTGACTGACTGACTGTCTGTGTGACTGACTGACTGACTGTCTGTGTGACTGCGTGACTGACTGTCTGTGTGACTGCGTGACTGACTGTCTGGTGTGACTGCGTGACTGACTACCTGATTGACTGTATAAATATTTCTCCACCTACCCCACCAGACAGCATGACTCCGCTGCTGCCCATCTCCGCCCGCGAGACCCTCACAGCCACCGCCGCCGCCGAAGGAGGAGGTGGAGGAGGTGGAGGAGGAGGTGGAGGAGGTGGAGGAGGTGGAGGAGGAGGAGGAGGGGGGGTCTCCCACCACGGCGGCTCCCTCCCTACTTTGCGCTGAGCTACGAGCTCAACTGTGAGCGGCTGTGCTCATCCTTCCAGGAGGATGTGGACTTCCGCTTCTCGCTGGGCTGGGCGGCCCTGGTGGGGCGATTCCTGGGGCCTCGTGGCGCTCACCACACCCTCACCGGAGGGGAGCAGCAGGTGAGGGGCCGCTCACCAGCTCGCTCACCCAACCACTCACTCACTCACTCACCCAACCACTCACCCAACCACTCACTCACCCACTCACCCACTCACTCACCACTCACCCACACACTCACACACTCACACACTCACCCACTCACCCAACCACTCACCCACCCCTCACCCACCCACCCACCCACTCACTCACTCACTCACCACCCACCCACTCACCCAACCACCCACCCACCCACTCACTCACCCACCCACCCACCTACTCACTCACCCACTCACTCACTCACCCACCCACTCACTCACCCAACCACTCACTCACTCACCCACTCACTCACTCACCCACCCACCCACTCACTCACTCACTCACCCACTCACCCACTCACTCACCCACCCACTCACCCACTCACTCACCCACCCACCCACTCACTCACTCACTCACCCACTCACCCACTCACTCACCCACCCACCCACCCACTCACCCACTCACTCACTCACCCACTCACTCACTCACCCACCCACCCACCCACTCACTCACTCACTCACCACCACTCACTCACCCACCCACCCACTCACCCACTCACTCACCCAACCACTCACTCACCACTCACTCACTCACCCACTCACCCACTCACCACTCACTCACTCACCACCACTCACTCACTCCACCACTCACTCACTCACACACACACACACACTCACTCACTCACACACTCACTCGCTCACCCAACCACTCACCCACTCACTCACCACTCACCCACTCACCCAACCACTCGGCACCAACCCACTCACTCACCCACTCACTCACTCACCCACTCACTCACCCACCCACCTACTCACTCACCCACCCACCCACCCACTCACTCACCCACCCACCTACTCACTCACCCACCCACCCACTCACTCACTCACTCACCCACTCACCCACTCACCCACTCACCCACTCACTCACCCACCCACCTACTCACTCACCCACCCACCCACTCACTCACTCACTCACCCACTCACCCACTCACCCACCCACCCACCCACTCACTCACCCACCCACCTACTCACTCACCCACCCACCTACTCACTCACCCACCCACCTACTCACTCACCCACCCACCCACTCACTCACTCACTCACCCACCCACCCACTCACCTCACCCACCCACCCACTCACTCACTCACTCACCCACTCACCCACTCACTCACCCACCCACTCACCCACTCACTCACTCACTCACCCACTCACCCACTCACTCACCCACCCACTCACCCACTCACTCACTCACTCACCCACTCACCCACTCACTCACCCACCCACTCACTCACCCACTCACCCACTCACCCACCCACCCACCCACTCACTCACCCAACCACCCACCCACTCACTCACTCACTCACCCACTCACCCACTCACTCACCCACCCACTCACCCACTCACTCACTCACTCACCCACTCACCCAACCACTTACTCACTCCCCAACCACTCACTCACTCACCCACACTCACTCACTCACCCACACACTCACACACTCACTCACTCACCCACTCACTCGCTCACCCAACCACTCACACCCACTCACTCACCACTCACCCACTCACCCCAACCACTCGCTCACCCAACCCTCACTCACCCACTCACTCACCCACTCACTCACTCACCCACTCACTCACCCACCCACCTACTTATTCACTCACCCACCCACCCACCCACTCACTCACCCACCCACCTACTCACTCACCCACCCACCCACTCACTCACTCACTCACCCACTCACCCACTCACCCACTCACCCACTCACTCACCCACCCACCTACTCACTCACCCACCCACCCACTCACTCACTCACTCACCCACTCACCCACTCACCCACCCACCCACCCACTCACTCACCCACCCACCTACTCACTCACCCACCCACCTACTCACTCACCCACCCACCCACTCACTCACTCACTCATCCACCCACCCACTCACTCACTCACTCACCCACCCACCCACTCACTCACTCACTCACCCACTCACCCACTCACTCACCCACACCCACTCACTCACTCACTCACTCACCCACTCACCCACTCACACCACCCCACCTCACCCACTCACTCACTCACTCACCCACTCACCCACTCACTCACCCACCCACTCACTCACTCACCACACTCACCCACCCACCCACCCACTCACTCACCCAACCCACCCACCCACTCACTCACTCACTCACCCACTCACCCACTCACTCACCCACCCACTCACCCACTCACTCACTCACTCACCCACTCACCCACTCACTCACCCACCCACCCACTCACCCACCCACCCACTCACTCACTCACTCACCCACTCACCACTCACCTCACCACCCACTCACCCACTCACTCACTCACTCACCCACTCACCACTCACTCACCCACCCACCCACCCACCCACTCGCTCACTCACCCACCCACCCACCCACCCGCTCACTCACCCACCCACCCACCCGCTCACTCACCCACCCACCCACCCTCGCTCACTCACCCACCCACTCACTCACCCACTCACCCACTCCACCCACCCACCCACCCACTCCCCACCACCCACCCACTCACTCAGCCACCCACCACCCACTCACACCCACCCACTCACCCAACACTCACTCACCCACTCACCCACCCACTCACCCACCCACCCACTCACTCAGCCACCCACCCACCCACTCACCCACCCACTCACCCACCCACCCACCCACCCACCCACTCACTCACCCACCCACCCACCCACTCACTCACTCACTCACCCACTCACCCACTCACCCACCCACCCACTCACTCACTCACCCACCCACCCACTCACTCACCCACTCACCCACTCACCCACCCACTCACCCACCACCCAACCACTCACTCACCCCCCCACTCACTCACCCACCACCCACTCACTCACCCACTCACTCACTCACTCACCACTCACTCACTCACTCACCCACCCACCCACTCACTCACTCACCCACTCACCCACTCACTCACCCACCCACTCACCCACTCACTCACTCACACCCACTCACCCACTCACTCACCCACCCACCCACTCACCCACTCACTCACTCACCCACCCACCCACCACCGCTCCCTCACCCACCCACCCACCCCGCCACCCACCTCACCCACCCACCCACCCGCTCACTCACTCACCCACCCACCCCCCACTCCACCACCCACTCACCCACCCTCACCCACCCACCCACCCACTCACCCACCCACCCACTCACCCACCCACCCACCCACTCACCCACCCACCCACTCACCCACCCACCCACCCACTCACTCACCCACTCACCCACCCACCCACCCACTCACCCACCCACCCACCCACTCACCCACCCACTCACTCACCCACTCACTCACTCACTCACCTACTCACCCACTCACCCACTCACTCACCCACCCACTCACCCACCCACCACTCACTCACCCACCCACTCACTCACCCACTCACCCACTCACCCACCCACTCACTCACCCACTCACCCACTCACTCACCCACACACCCACTCACCCACTCACTCCACCCACCACCCACCTCACCCACCACCACTCACCCACCCACTCACCCCCCCACTCACCCACCCACTCACCCACCCACTCACCACTCACTCACTCACCCACCCACCCACCCACTCACTCACCCACCCACCCACCCACTCACTCACCCACTCACCCACCCAACCACTCACTCACCCACCCACCCACCCACTCACTCACCCACTCACCCACCCACCCACTCACTCAACCACCCACCCACCCACCCACTCACCCCCCACCCACCAACCCACCCACCCACTCACTCACCCACCCACCCACTCACCCACCCACTCACCCACCCCCCCACCCACCCACTCACCCACCCACTCACCCACTCACTCACCCCCCCACTCACCCACTTACCCACCCACTCACCCACCCACCCACCCCCCACACCCACCCCCCCCCACCCACCAACCCACCCACTCACTCACCCACCCACCCACTCACTCCACCCACCCACCCACTCACTCACCCACTCACCCACTCACCCACTCACCCACCCACTCACCCACCCACCCACCCACTCACCCACCCACTCACCCACCCACCCACTCACTCACCCACTCACCCACTCACCCACCCACTCACCACCCACTCACCCACCCACCCACCCACTCACCCACCCACTCACCCACCCACTCACCCACCCACCCACCCACTCACCCACCCACTCACCCACCCACTCACCCACCCACTCACCCACCCACTCACTCACCCACCCACCCACTCACTCACTCACCCACCCCACTCACTCACCCACTCACCCACTCACCCACCCACTCACCCACCCACCCCACCCACTCACCCACCCACTCACCCACCCACCCACTCACTCACCCACTCACCCACCCACTCACTCACCCACCCACCCACTCACTCACCCCACCCAACCACTCACTCACCCACCCACCCACCCACTCACTCACCCACTCACCCACCCACCCACTCACTCAACCACCCACCCACCCACCCACTCACCCCCCACCCACCACCCACCCACCCACTCACTCACCCACCCACCCACTCACCCACCCACTCACCCACCCCCCCACCCACCCACTCACCCCCCACTCACCCACTCACTCACCCCCCCCACTCACCCACTTACCCACCCACTCACCCACCCACCCACCCCCCCACACCCACCCCCCCACCCACCCACCCACCCACTCACTCACCCACCCACCCACTCACTCACCCACCCACCCACTCACTCACCCACTCACCCACTCACCCACTCACCCACCCACTCACCCACCCACCCACCCACTCACCCACCCACTCACCCACCCACCCACTCACTCACCCACTCACCCACTCACCCACCCACTCACCCACCCACTCACCCACCCACCCACCCACCCATCACCCACCCACTCACCCACCCACTCACCCACCCACCCACCCACTCACCCACCCACTCACCCACCCACTCACCCACCCACTCACCCACCCACTCACCCACCCACCCACCTCACTCACCCACCCACTCACTCACCCACTCACCCACTCACCCACCCACTCACCCACCCACCCACCCACTCACCCACCCACTCACCCACCCACCCACTCACTCACACCACTCACCCACCCACTCACCCACCCACCCACCCCACCCACCCCCACTCACCCACCCACTCACCCACCCACCCACCCACTCACCCACCCACACCCACTCACCCACCCACTCACCCACCCACTCACTCACCCACCCACCTCACCCACCCACCCACTCACTCCACCCACTCACCACCCACCCACTCACCCACCCACCCACTCACCCACCCATCACCCACCCACCCCACTCACCCACCCACTCACCCCACCCACCCACCCACCACCCACCCACTCACCCACTCACCCACCCACTCACCCACCCACCCACTCACCCACCCACTCACCCACCCACCCAACCCACCCACTCACCCCCCACTCACTCACCCACCCACTCACCCACCCACTCACCCACTCACCCACCCACTCACCCACTCACCCACCCACCCACCCACTCACCCACCCACCCACCCACTCACCCACTCACCCACCCACCCACTCACCCACCCACTCACCCACTCACCCACCCACCCACCCACTCACCCACCCACTCACCCACTCACCCACCCACTCACCCACCCACCCACTCACCCACCCACTCACCCACCCACCCACCCACCCACTCACCCCCCCACCACTCACCCACCCACTCACCCACCCACTCACCCACTCACCCACCCACCCACCCACTCACCCACCCACCCACCCACTCACTCACTCACCCACTCACCCACTCACCCACCCACTCACCCACCCACCCACCCACTCACCCACCCACTCACCCACCCACCCACTCACTCACCCACTCACCCACCCACTCACCCACCCACCCACCCACTCACCCACCCACTCACTCACCCACCCACTCACCCACCCACCCACCCACTCACCCACCCACTCACCCACCCCACTCACCCACCCACTCACTCACCCACTCACTCACCCACCCACCCACTCACTCACCCACCCACTCACTCACCCACTCACCCACTCACCCACCCACTCACCCACCCACTCACCCACCCACCCACCCACTCACCCACCCACTCACCCACCCACCCACCCACTCACCCACCCACTCACCCACTCACCCACCCACTCACCCACCCACCCACTCACCCACCCACTCACCCACCCACCCACCCACCCACTCACCCCCCCACTCACTCACCCACCCACTCACCCACCCACTCACCCACTCACCCACCCACCCACCCACTCACCACCCACCCACCCACTCACCCACTCACCACTCACCCACCCAACCACTCACCCACCCACTCACCCACTCACCCACCCACCCACCCACCCCTGTGTGTGTAACCATAGCAACCGGCCTCTTCGTGACCCCCCCCTTCCCCCCAGGTCCCGCGGCCCCTCCCCCTGACCCCGCTGCTCCCCGTGGGGGGGGGCGTGGGGGGGTGCGTGGGGGGGGGCTCCATGACGCAGCAGGAGGAGCTGATGGTCTCCATGGTGACGGGGGTCGCTGCACTCACCTCACGCACTTCCATGGGGGTGCTCGTCATCGGGGGGGTGGTGAGTGGGGGGGGGGTGGGGGGGGGGTGGGGGGGTGGTGAGTGGGTGGGGGGGTGGTGAGTGGGGGGGGGGTGGGGGGGGGGGTGGGGGGGTGGTGAGTGAGTGAGTGGGTGAGTGAGTGGGTGAGTGAGTGGGTGGGTGGGTGGGTGAGTGAGTGGGTGGGTGGTGTGAGTGAGTGGGTGGGTGGGTGAGTGAGTGGGTGGGTGGGTGAGTGAGTGGGTGGGTGGGTGAGTGGGTGAGTGAGTGGGTGGGTGGGTGAGTGAGTGGGTGGGTGAGTGGGTGGGTGAGTGAGTGAGTGGGTGAGTGAGTGGGTGAGTGAGTGGGTGGGTGGGTGAGTGGGTGGGTGGGTGGGTGAGTGAGTGGGTGAGTGAGTGGCTGAGCGGGTGAGTGAGTGAGTGAGTGGGTGAGTGAGTGGGTGAGTGAGTGGGTGAGTTGAGTGAGTGGGTGAGTGAGTGGGTGAGTGAATGGGTGAGTGGGTGGGTGAGTGAGTGGGTGGGTGAGTGAGTGGGTGGGTGGGTGGGTGAGTGGGTGGGTGAGTGGGTGAGTGAGTGGGTGAGTTGAGTGAGTGGGTGAGTGAGTGGGTGAGTGAATGGGTGAGTGGGTGGGTGAGTGAGTGGCTGAGCGGGTGAGTGAGTGAGTGAGTGGGTGAGTGAATGGGTGAGTGGGTGGGTGAGTGGGTGGGTGAGTGAGTGGGTGGGTGAGTGGGTGGGTGAGTGGGTGGGTGAGTGTGAGTGAGTGAGTGGGTGAGTTGAGTGAGTGAGTGGGTGGGTGAGTGGTGGTGGGTGGGTGAGTGGGTGAGTGGGTGGGGGGTGAGTGGGTGGGTGAGTGGGTGAGTGAGTGGGTGGGTGGGTGGTGTACTGTGTGTGTACTGTGTGTGTGTGTACTGGTGTGTGTGTCTACTGTGTGTGTGTGTGTACTGTGTGTGTGTACTGTGTGTGTACTGTGTGTGTGTACTGTGTGTGTGTGTACTGTGTGTGTGTACTGTGTGTGTACTGTGTGTGTGTACTGTGTGTGTGTGTGTGTACTGTGTGTGTGTACTGTGTGTGTGTGTGTACTGTGTGTGTGTCTACTGTGTGTGTGTGTGTACTGTGTGTGTGTACTGTGTGTGTACTGTGTGTGTACTGTGTGTGTGTCTACTGTGTGTGTGTAGTGTGTGTGTACTGCGTGTGTGTGTACTGTGTGTGTGTGTACTGTGTGTGTGTACTGTGTGTGTACTGTGTGTGTGTACTGTGTGTGTACTGTGTGTACTGTGTGTGTGTACTGTGTGTGTGTACTGTGTGTGTACTGTGTGTGTGTACTGTGTGCGTGTACTGTGTGTGTACTGTGTGTACTGTGTGTGTGTACTGTGTGTACTGTGTGTACTGTGTGTGTACTGTGTGTACTGTGTGTGTGTACTGTGTGTGTACTGTGTGTGTGTACTGTGTGTGTACTGTGTGTGTACTGTGTGTGTACTGTGTGTACTGTGTGTGTACTGTGTGTGTACTGTGTGTGTGTACTGTGTGTACTGTGTGTGTGTGTACTGTGTGTGTGTGTACTGTGTGTGTACTGTGTGTGTACTGTGTGTGTACTGTGTGTACTGTGTGTGTACTGTGTGTGTGTACTGTGTGTGTACTGTGTGTGTACTGTGTGTGTGTGTACTGTGTGTGTGTACTGTGTGTGTACTGTGTGTGTGTACTGTGTGTGTACTGTGTGTACTGTGTGTGTGTACTGTGTGTGTACTGTGTGTGTACTGTGTGTGTGTACTGTGTGCGTGTACTGTGTGTGTACTGTGTGTACTGTGTGTGTGTACTGTGTGTGTACTGTGTGTACTGTGTGTGTGTACTGTGTGTGTACTGTGTGTGTACTGTGTGTGTACTGTGTGTGTACTGTGTGTGTGTACTGTGTGTACTGTGTGTGTGTGTACTGTGTGTGTGTGTACTGTGTGTGTACTGTGTGTGTACTGTGTGTGTACTGTGTGTACTGTGTGTGTACTGTGTGTGTACTGTGTGTGTGTACTGTGTGTACTGTGTGTGTGTGTACTGTGTGTGTGTGTACTGTGTGTGTACTGTGTGTGTACTGTGTGTGTACTGTGGGTACTGTGTGTGTACTGTGTGTGTACTGTGTGTACTGTGTGTACTGTGTGTGTACTGTGTGTGTGTACTGTGTGTGTACTGTGTGTGTGTACTGTGTGTGTGTACTGTGTGTGTGTACTGTGTGTGTACTGTGTGTGTACTGTGTGTGTGTACTGTGTGTGTACTGTGTGTGTGTACTGTGTGTGTACTGTGTGTGTGTACTGTGTGTGTACTGTGTGTGTACTGTGTGTGTACTGTGTGTGTACTGTGTACTGTGTGTGTACTGTGTGTGTGTGTACTGTGTGTGTACTGTGTGTGTACTGTGTGTGTGTGTACTGTGTGTGTACTGTGTGTGTACTGTGTGTGTACTGTGTGTGTGTGTACTGTGTGTACTGTGTGTGTGTACTGTGTGTGTACTGTGTGTGTACTGTGTGTACTGTGTGTGTACTGTGTGTGTACTGTGTGTGTACTGTGTGTACTGTGTGTGTACTGTGTGTACTGTGTGTGTACTGTGTGTGTACTGTGTGTGTGTACTGTGTGTGTACTGTGTGTACTGTGTGTGTACTGTGTGTGTACTGTGTGTGTGTGTACTGTGTGTACTGTGTGTGTGTACTGTGTGTGTACTGTGTGTGTACTGTGTGTGTACTGTGTGTGTGTACTATGTGTGTACTGTGTGTGTACTGTGTGTGTGTACTGTGTGTGTACTGTGTGTGTGTACTGTGTGTGTACTGTGTGTGTGTACTGTGTGTGTACTGTGTGTGTGTACTGTGTGTGTACTGTGTGTGTACTGTGTGTGTACTGTGTGTGTGTACTGTGTGTGTACTGTGTGTGTACTGTGTGTGTAGGTGTGGAAGGCGGTGGGCTGGAGGCTGATCGCCCTGTCGCTAGGCCTTTACGGGCTCCTCTATGTCTACGAGCGGCTGACGTGTACTGTGTGTGTACTGTGTGTGTCATGTGTGTGTACTGTGTGTGTGTACTGTGTGTGTACTGTGTGTACTGTGTAGGTGTGGAAGGCAGTGGGATGGAGGCTGATCGCCCTGTCGCTAGGCCTTTACGGGCTCCTCTATGTCTACGAGCGGCTGACGTGTACTGTGTGTGTACTGTGTGTGTACTGTGTGTGTACTGTGTGTGTACTGTGTGTGTACTGTGTGTGTGTACTGTGTGTGTGTGTACTGTGTGTGTACTGTGTGTGTACTGTGTGTGTGTACTGTGTGTGTGTACTGTGTGTGTGTACTGTGTGTGACTGTGTGTGTACTGTGTGTGTGTACTGTGTGTGTACTGTGTGTGTACTGTGTGTGTACTGTGTGTGTGTACTGTGTGTACTGTGTGTGTAGGTGTGGAAGGCGGTGGGATGGAGGCTGATCGCCCTGTCGCTAGGCCTCTATGGGCTCCTCTATGTCTACGAGCGGCTGACGTGGACTGTGTGTGTACTGTGTGTGTACTGTGTGTGTACTGTGTGTGTGTACTGTGTGTGTACTGTGTGTACTGTGTGTGTACTGTGTGTGTGTAGGTGTGGAAGGCGGTAGGCTGGAGGCTGATCGCCCTGTCGCTAGGCCTCTACGGGCTCCTCTATGTCTACGAGCGGCTGACGTGTACTGTGTGTGTACTGTGTGTACTGTGTGTGTGTACTGTGTGTGTACTGTGTGTGTACTGTGTGTGTACTGTGTGTGTGTACTGTGTGTGTGTACTGTGTGTGTACTGTGTGTGTACTGTGTGTGTGTACTGTGTGTGTACTGTGTGTGTGTACTGTGTGTGTACTGTGTGTGTACTGTGTGTACTGTGTGTGTGTACTGTGTGTGTACTGTGTGTGTACTGTGTGTGTACTGTGTGTGTACTGTGTGTGTACTGTGTGTGTGTACTGTGTGTGTACTGTGTGTGTGTACTGTGTGTGTACTGTGTGTGTACTGTGTGTGTGTACTGTGTGTGTGTACTGTGTGTGTACTGTGTGTACTGTGTGTGTACTGTGTGTGTACTGTGTGTGTGTACTGTGTGTGTACTGTGTGTGTACTGTGTGTGTACTGTGTGTGTGTACTGTGTGTACTGTGTGTGTACTGTGTGTGTGTACTGTGTGTGTGTACTGTGTGTACTGTGTGTGTAGGTGTGGAAGGCGGTGGGATGGAGGCTGATCGCCCTGTCGCTAGGCCTCTATGGGCTCCTCTATGTCTACGAGCGGCTGACGTGGACTGTGTGTGTACTGTGTGTGTGTACTGTGTGTACTGTGTGTGTACTGTGTGTGTACTGTGTGTGTGTGTACTGTGTGTGTAGGTGTGGAAGGCGGTGGGCTGGAGGCTGATCGCCCTGTCGCTAGGCCTCTATGGGCTCCTCTATGTCTACGAGCGGCTGACGTGTACTGTGTGTGTACTGTGTGTGTACTGTGTGTGTGTGTGTGTGTACTGTGTGTGTACTGTGTGTGTACTGTGTGTGTACTGTGTGTGTGTGTGTGTGTACTGTGTGTGTACTGTGTGTGTACTGTGTGTGTGTAGGTGTGGAAGGCGGTGGGCTGGAGACTGATCGCCCTGTCGCTAGGCCTCTACGGGCTCCTCTATGTCTACGAGCGACTGACGTGTACTGTGTGTGTACTGTGTGTGTGTGTGTGTGTACTGTGTGTGTACTGTGTGTGTACTGTGTGTGTAGGTGTGGAAGGCGGTAGGCTGGAGGCTGATCGCCCTGTCGCTAGGCCTCTATGGGCTCCTCTATGTCTACGAGCGACTGACGTGTACTGTGTGTGTACTGTGTGTGTGTACTGTGTGTGTGTACTGTGTGTGTGTACTGTGTGTGTACTGTGTGTGTACTGTGTGTGTGTACTGTGTGTGTACTGTGTGTGTACTGTGTGTGTGTGTGTACTGTGTGTGTACTGTGTGTGTACTGTGTGTGTGTAGGTGTGGAAGGCGGTGGGATGGAGGCTGATCGCCCTGTCGCTAGGCCTTTACGGGCTCCTCTATGTCTACGAGCGGCTGACATGTACTGTGTGTGTACTGTGTGTGTACTGTGTGTGTGTGTGTGTGTACTGTGTGTGTGTACTGTGTGTGTACTGTGTGTGTGTAGGTGTGGAAGGCGGTAGGCTGGAGACTGATCGCCCTGTCGCTAGGCCTTTACGGGCTCCTCTATGTCTACGAGCGGCTGACGTGTACTGTGTGTGTACTGTGTGTGTACTGTGTGTACTGTGTGTGTACTGTGTGTGTGTACTGTGTGTACTGTGTGTGTACTGTGTGTGTACTGTGTGTACTGTGTGTGTGTACTGTGTGTGTACTGTGTGTGTGTGTACTGTGTGTGTACTGTGTGTGTACTGTGTGTGTACTGTGTGTACTGTGTGTGTACTGTGTGTGTGTGTGTACTGTGTGTGTACTGTGTGTGTAGGTGTGGAAGGCGGTAGGCTGGAGGCTGATCGCCCTGTCGCTAGGCCTCTATGGGCTCCTCTATGTCTACGAGCGGCTGACGTGTACTGTGTGTGTACTGTGTGTGTGTACTGTGTGTGTGTACTGTGTGTGTACTGTGTGTGTACTGTGTGTGTACTGTGTGTGTGTACTGTGTGTGTGTACTGTGTGTGTACTGTGTGTGTGTACTGTGTAGGTGTGGAAGGCGGTGGGATGGAGGCTGATCGCCCTGTCGCTAGGCCTTTACGGGCTCCTCTATGTCTACGAGCGGCTGACGTGTACTGTGTGTGTACTGTGTGTACTGTGTGTACTGTGTGTGTGTACTGTGTGTGTACTGTGTGTGTGTAGGTGTGGAAGGCGGTGGGCTGGAGACTGATCGCCCTGTCGCTAGGCCTCTACGGGCTCCTCTATGTCTACGAGCGGCTGACGTGTACTGTGTGTGTGTGTACTGTGTGTGTACTGTGTGTGTACTGTGTGTGTACTGTGTGTGTGTAGGTGTGGAAGGCGGTAGGCTGGAGGCTGATCGCCCTGTCGCTAGGCCTCTACGGGCTCCTCTATGTCTACGAGCGGCTGACGTGTACTGTGTGTACTGTGTGTGTACTGTGTGTGTGTACTGTGTGTGTACTGTGTGTACTGTGTGTGTACTGTGTGTGTGTAGGTGTGGAAGGCGGTAGGCTGGAGACTGATCGCCCTGTCGCTAGGCCTCTACGGGCTCCTCTATGTCTACGAGCGGCTGACGTGTACTGTGTGTACTGTGTGTGTACTGTGTGTGTGTACTGTGTGTGTACTGTGTGTGTACTGTGTGTGTACTGTGTGTACTGTGTGTGTGTAGGTGTGGAAGGCGGTGGGATGGAGACTGATTGCCCTGTCGCTAGGCCTCTATGGGCTCCTCTATGTCTACGAGCGGCTGACGTGTACTGTGTGTGTACTGTGTGTGTACTGTGTGTGTACTGTGTGTGTGTACTGTGTGTGTGTACTGTGTGTGTACTGTGTGTGTACTGTGTGTACTGTGTGTGTACTGTGTGTGTACTGTGTGTGTGTACTGTGTGTACTGTGTGTGTACTGTGTGTGTACTGTGTAGGTGTGGAAGGCGGTGGGATGGAGGCTGATCGCCCTGTCGCTAGGCCTTTACGGGCTCCTCTATGTCTACGAGCGGCTGACGTGTACTGTGTGTGTACTGTGTGTGTGTACTGTGTGTGTACTGTGTGTGTACTGTGTGTGTGTACTGTGTGTGTACTGTGTGTGTACTGTGTGTGTACTGTGTGTGTGTACTGTGTGTGTGTACTGTGTGTGTACTGTGTGTGTACTGTGTGTGTGTACTGTGTGTGTGTGTGTACTGTGTGTGTACTGTGTGTGTGTACTGTGTGTGTGTACTGTGTGTACTGTGTGTGTGTAGGTGTGGAAGGCGGTGGGATGGAGGCTGATCGCCCTGTCGCTAGGCCTCTACGGGCTCCTCTATGTCTACGAGCGGCTGACGTGTACTGTGTGTGTACTGTGTGTGTACTGTGTGTGTGTACTGTGTGTGTACTGTGTGTGTGTACTGTGTGTACTGTGTGTGTACTGTGTGTGTACTGTGTGTGTGTACTGTGTGTGTACTGTGTGTGTACTGTGTGTGTGTACTGTGTGTACTGTGTGTACTGTGTGTGTACTGTGTGTACTGTGTGTACTGTGTGTGTACTGTGTGTGTGTACTGTGTGTACTGTGTGTGTACTGTGTGTGTGTACTGTGTGTGTACTGTGTGTACTGTGTGTGTGTACTGTGTGTGTGTACT
This sequence comes from Petromyzon marinus, assembly GCF_048934315.1. Classification (NCBI taxonomy): domain Eukaryota; kingdom Metazoa; phylum Chordata; class Hyperoartia; order Petromyzontiformes; family Petromyzontidae; genus Petromyzon; species Petromyzon marinus. The sequence continues at coordinate 3,934,934 of NC_133741.1, read as the reverse complement.
GTGTGTGTACTGTGTGTGTACTGTGTGTGTGTAGGTGTGGAAGGCGGTGGGATGGAGGCTGATCGCCCTGTCGCTAGGCCTCTACGGGCTCCTCTATGTCTACGAGCGGCTGACGTGTACTGTGTGTGTACTGTGTGTGTACTGTGTGTGTGTACTGTGTGTACTGTGTGTGTACTGTGTGTGTACTGTGTGTGTGTGTACTGTGTGTGCTGTGTACTGTGTAGGTGTGGAAGGCAGTGGGATGGAGGCTGATCGCCCTGTCGCTAGGCCTTTACGGGCTCCTCTATGTCTACGAGCGGCTGACGTGGACTGTGTGTGTACTGTGTGTGTACTGTGTGTGTGCACTGTGTGTGTACTGTGTGTACTGTGTGTACTGTGTGTGTACTGTGTGTGTACTGTGTGTGTGCTGTGTACTGTGTAGGTGTGGAAGGCGGTAGGCTGGAGGCTGATCGCCCTGTCGCTAGGCCTCTATGGGCTCCTCTATGTCTACGAGCGGCTGACGTGGACTGTGTGTGTACTGTGTGTGTGTACTGTGTGTGTACTGTGTGTGTACTGTGTGTGTACTGTGTGTGTGTACTGTGTGTGTACTGTGTGTGTACTGTGTGTGTACTGTGTGTGTACTGTGTGTGTACTGTGTGTACTGTGTGTACTGTGTGTGTACTGTGTAGGTCTGGAAGGCGGTGGGATGGAGGCTGATCGCCCTGTCGCTAGGCCTCTACGGGCTCCTCTATGTCTACGAGCGGCTGACGTGGACCTCGCGTGCCAAGGAGCGTGCCTTCAAGCGCCAGTTCGTGGACTACGCTGCCGACAAGCTCCACATGCTGGTCAGCTTCACCGGGGCCAACTGCAGCCACCAGGTCCAGCAGTGAGTAGCGCACTGGGGGGGGGTGACGTGTGTGTGTGTGGACGTGTGTGTGTGTACGTGTGTGTGTGTACTGTGTGTGTGTACGTGTTTGTACATGTGTGTGTGTGTGTACTGTGTGGGTGTGTATGTGTGTGTACTTGTGTGTGTGTGTACGTGTGTGTGTGTACTTGTGTACATGTGTGTGTGTGTACGTGTGTGTGTGTGGGTGTGTGTACGTGTGTGTGTGTACTGTGTGGGTGTGTACTGTGTGTGTGTGTACTTGTGTACATGTGTGTGTGTGTACGTGTGTGTGTGTGGGTGTGTGTACGTGTGTGTGTGTACTGTGTGGGTGTGTACTGTGTGGGTGTGTACGTGTGTGTGACTGTGTGTGTGTGTGTGTACTGTGTGTGTGTGTACTGTGTGTACATGTGTGTGTGTACTGTGTGTGTGTGCTGTGTGTGTGTACGTGTGTGTGTGTACGTGTGTGTGTGTGTACTGTGTGGGTGTGTGTGTACGTGTGTGTGTGTACGTGTGTGTGTGTGTGTACGTGTGTGTGTGTACGTGTGTGTGTGTGTACGTGTGTGTGTGTGTGTACATGTGTGTGTGTACGTGTGTGTGTGTGGACGTGTGTGTGTGTGTACTGTGTGGGTGTGTGTGTATGTGTGTGTACGTGTGTACGTGTGTGTGTGTGTGTACGTGTGTGTGTGTGTGTGTACGTGTGTGTGTGTGTGTACTGTGTGGGTGTGTGTACGTGTGTGTGTGTGTACGTGTGTGTGTGGGTGTGTGTACGTGTGTGTGTGTGTGCGTACGTATGTGTACGTGTGTGTGTGTACGTGTGTGTGTGTACCTGTGTGTGTGTGTGTACGTGTGTGTGTGTACGTGTGTGTGTATGTACATGTACTGTGTGTGTACTGTGTGTGTGTACTGTGTGTGTACTGTGTGTGTGCAGGGAGCTGGCAGGCACGTTTGCCCGCCTGTGTGAGCAAGTGAACTGTGTGTGTGTACTGTGTGTACTGTGTGTGTGTGTACTGTGTGTGTGTACTGTGTGTGTGTGTACTGTGTGTGTGTACTGTGTGTACTGTGTGTGTACTGTGTGTGTACTGTGTGTGCTGTGTGTGTGTACTGTGTGTGCTGTGTGTGTGTACTGTGTGTGTGTACTGTGTGTGTACTGTGTGTGTGTACTGTGTGTACTGTGTGTGTACTGTGTGTGCTGTGTGTGTGTACTGTGTGTGTGTACTGTGTGTGTACTGTGTGTACTGTGTGTGTGTACTGTGTGTGTGCTGTGTATGTGCTGTGTGTGTGTACTGTGTGTGTACTGTGTGTGCTGTGTGTGTGTACTGTGTGTGTGTACTGTGTGTGTGCTGTGTATGTGCTGTGTGTGTGTACTGTGTGTGTGTACTGTGTGTGTACTGTGTGTGTACTGTGTGTGTACTGTGTGTGTGTACTGTGTGTACTGTGTGTGTACTGTGTGTGTGTACTGTGTGTGTACTGTGTGTGCTGTGTGTGTACTGTGTGTGTGTACTGTGTGTGTGTACTGTGTGTGTGTACTGTGTGTGTGTATTGTGTGTGTGTATTGTGTATGTACTGTGTTTGTGTGTGTATGTACTGTGTGTGTGTACTGTGTGTGTGTGTGCTGTGTGTGTACTGTGTGTGTGTACTGTGTGTATGTACTGTGTGTGTATGTACTGTGTGTACTGTGTGTGTACTGTGTGTGTGTACTGTGTGTGTGTGTGTACTGTGTGTGTGTACTGTGTGTGTGTACTGTGTGTGTGTGTACTGTGTGTACTGTGTGTGTGTACTGTGTATGTACTGTGTGTACTGTGTGTGTACTGTGTGTGTGTACTGTGTGTGTGTACTGTGTGTACTGTGTGTGTGTACTGTGTGTGTACTGTGTGTGTGTACTGTGTGTGTACTGTGTGTGTGTACTGTGTGTGTGTACTGTGTGTACTGTGTGTGTACTGTGTGTGCTGTGTGTGTGTACTGTGTGTGTGTACTGTGTGTGTACTGTGTGTACTGTGTGTGTACTGTGTGTACTGTGTGTGTGTACTGTGTGTGTGCTGTGTATGTGCTGTGTGTGTGTACTGTGTGTGTACTGTGTGTGCTGTGTGTGCTGTGTGTGTGTACTGTGTGTGTGCTGTGTATGTGCTGTGTGTGTGTACTGTGTGTGTACTGTGTGTGTGTACTGTGTGTACTGTGTGTGTACTGTGTGTGTGTACTGTGTGTGTACTGTGTGTGCTGTGTGTGTACTGTGTGTACTGTGTGTGTGTACTGTGTGTACTGTGTGTGTGTGTGTACTGTGTGTGTGTGTACTGTGTGTACTGTGTGTGTGTACTGTGTATGTACTGTGTGTACTGTGTGTGTACTGTGTGTGTGTACTGTGTGTGTGTACTGTGTGTACTGTGTATGTGTACTGTGTGTGTACTGTGTGTGTACTGTGTGTGTGTACTGTGTGTACTGTGTGTGTGTACTGTGTGTGTGTACTGTGTGTGTACTGTGTGTGTGTACTGTGTGTATGTACTGTGTGTGTGTACTGTGTGTGTACTGTGTGTGTGTACTGTGTGCTGTGTGTGTGTACTGTGTGTGTGTACTGTGTGTGTACTGTGTGTACTGTGTGTGTGTACTGTGTGTGTGTACTGTGTGTGTACTGTGTGTACTGTGTGTGTGTACTGTGTGTGTACTGTGTGTACTGTGTGTGTACTGTGTGTGTGTACATGTACTCTGTGTGTACTGTGTGTACTGTGTGTGTGTACTGTGTGTGTACTGTGTGTATGTACTGTGTGTACTGTGTGTGTACTGTGTGTGTGTACTGTGTGTGTACTGTGTGTGTGTACTGTGTGTGTACTGTGTGTGTACTGTGTGTGTGTGTACTGTGTGTGTAGTGTGTGTACTGTGTGTGCTGTGTGTACTGTGTGTGTATGTACATGTACTATGTGTGTGTACTGTGTGTGTACTGTGTGTACTGTGTGTGTACTGTGTGTGTACTGTGTGTGTACTGTGTGTGTGTACTGTGTGTGTACTGTGTGTGTACTGTGTGTGTGTGTACTGTGTGTGTAGTGTGTGTACTGTGTGTGCTGTGTGTACTGTGTGTGTATGTACATGTACTATGTGTGTGTACTGTGTGTGTACTGTGTGTACTGTGTGTGTACTGTGTGTGTACTGTGTGTGTGTACTGTGTGTGTGTACTGTGTGTGTACTGTGTGTGTGTATGTGTGTGTACTGTGTGTGTGTGTACTGTGTGTGTACTGTGTGTGTGTGTACTGTGTGTGTAGTGTGTGTACTGTGTGTGCTGTGTGTACTGTGTGTGTATGTACATGTACTATGTGTGTGTACTGTGTGTGTACTGTGTGTACTGTGTGTGTACTGTGTGTGTACTGAGTGTGTGTACTGTGTGTTTAGTGTGTGTACTGTGTGTGCTGTGTGTACTGTGTGTGTATGTACATGTACTGTGTGTGTGTACTGTGTGTGTGTACTGTGTGTGTGTACTGTGTACATGTACTGTGTGTGTGTGCTGTGTGTGTACTGTGTGTGTGCTGTGTGTGTACTGTGTGTGTACTGTGTGTGTGTGTGTGTACTGTGTGTGTGTACTATGTGTGTACTGTGTTTGTACTGTGTGTGTGTACTGTGTGTGTACTGTGTGTGTGTACTGTGTGTGTGTACTGTGTGTGTACTATGTGTGTACTGTGTGTGTACTGTGTGTGTGTACTGTGTGTGTACTGTGTGTGTGTACTATGTGTGTACTGTGTGTGTACTGTGTGTGTGTACTGTGTGTGTACTGTGTGTGTACTGTGTGTGTGTACTATGTGTGTACTGTGTGTGTACTGTGTGTGTGTACTGTGTGTGTACTGTGTGTGTGTACTGTGTGTGTACTGTGTGTGTACTGTGTGTGTACTGTGTGTGTGTACGGTGTGTGTACTGTGTGTGTGTACTGTGTGTGTGTACTGTGTGTGTACTGTGTGTGTACTGTGTGTACTGTGTGTGTACTGTGTGTGTGTACTGTGTGTGTACTGTGTGTGTGTACTGTGTGTGTACTGTGTGTGTACTGTGTGTGTACTGTGTGTGTGTACTGTGTGTGTACTGTGTGTGTGTACTATGTGTGTACTGTGTGTGTACTGTGTGTGTGTACTGTGTGTGTACTGTGTGTGTACTGTTTGTGTACTGTGTGTGTACTGTGTGTGTGTACTGTGTGTGTACTATGTGTGTACTGTGTGTGTACTGTGTGTACTGTGTGTGTACTGTGTGTGTACTGTGTGTGTACTGTATGTACTGTGTGTGTGTGTACTGTGTGTGTACTGTGTGTACTGTGTGTACTGTGTGTGTGTACTGTGTGTACTGTGTGTGTGTACTGTGTACTGTGTGTGCTGTGTGTACTGTGTGTGTGTACTGTGTGTACTGTGTGTGTACTGTGTGTACTGTGTGTGTGTACTGTGTACTGTATGTACTGTGTGTACTGTGTGTGTGTACTGTGTGTACTGTGTGTGTACTGTGTGTACTGTGTGTGTGTACTGTGTACTGTATGTACTGTGTGTACTGTGTGTACTGTGTGTGTGTACTGTGTACTGTGTATGTACTGTGTGTACTGTGTGTACTGTGTGTGTACTGTGTGTGTACTGTGTGTGTGCAGGGAGCTGGCAGGCACGTTTGCCCGCCTGTGTGAGCAGGTGAGCTGCACCCGGCAGGAGCTGCAGGTCGAGGTGCAGCAGCTGGAGGGTCGCATCGAGAGGTTGGACAGCGTCCAATCACGCGCCAAGCTCCTACGGTACACACACACACACATATACACACACACACACACACGTACACACACACAGTACACACGTATACACACGTACACACACACACGTACACACACACATGTATACACACACACGTACACACACGTATACACACACACACACAGACACACACACACAGACACACGTACACACACACACACGTATACACACACACACGTACACACACACGTACACACACACACGTACACACACACACGTATACACACACACGTATACACACACACACGTACACACACACACGTACACACACACACGTACACACACACACGTACACACACACACGTACACACACACACGTACACACACACACACAGACACACACACACACAGTACACACCCACGTACACACACACACGTACACACACACACGTACACACACAACAACAACAACAACAACAACCGCCATTCGCCACTAAGTGGCGGTGACGTCACCACGACGCTTGTGCCAGGCTATGTGCACCCTGAGGCCACGTGAAGTGTCGAACGCCCGCTGGCAGGAGGTCACGGGGCAGACCCAGGTGCCACGGGTCGACTGACTGAGATGACTGGCTGATGCACCACCTGTGCCCCCTACTGTGCCAACCTGCTGTGCTTTAGCCACCCGGCGCTCCGCTCGCTGTTGTGAGCGTCGCTCCTCCGCCCTCCGTTGTTGTTGGAGGGCGACTGCCTCCAACTGCCCAGTAGCATCCTTCACGAGCCTCCTCCACAGAGGCCGATCTTGACACCGCTGGTACCAGTCATCGGCAAGTCCACTCAGCTCCACGTCCTCCTGTACCACATCACTCCATCTCTTCTCTAGCCCGTGCCGCGCCCGCTTAGCCCCCTCAATCCGGCCAAACAAAAGCTGTTTCGGCATGCGGTGGCTGGGCATGCGGGCTACATGACCCAGCCATCGCAGCCTTGCCTGCCGGAGGAGCTCACCGATGGGACCCTGCTCAGATCTTTCAAGGATGTGTGAGCTCCTCACACAATCCAGTTTGGTTAAACCCAGGATGGATCGTAGGCAGGTCAGCCTAAATGTTTCTAACCGGCGAAGATGTTCCATTTGGGGGGTCCACGTTTCGCAAGCGTAGAGAAGGGAGGGAATGACCGTGGCCGAGAAGACCTGAAGCTTAGTGCGGAGCGACAGACCAGGTAGCTTCCACACAGCGTTACGCAACCGATGAAAAGATATTGCCGCTCGACTGATTCGGAGTGAGACCTCTGCTGTTAAACTGGAGCCAGTCATAAGCACACTGCCCAGGTATGGGAAACTCTCCACTCTCTCCACAACTGCCCCATCACCGATTGGGAGTTGTGGGGGTGGAGTGTCCGATGGTACAAAATACCCAGGCAGGTGCTTAGTTTTGGTGGGGCTGATGGTAAGGCCCCACCTCTTAGTGGCACGCTCCAGTCTCAGCAGCAGCGTCTCCAACTCCTCCTCTGACTGAGCAGCTATTACCAAGTCATCAGCATACATAACGTGGTTGAGCAATAGGGAGCCATCCCTTGACCGCACCCGGGCATCGATTAGCCTCCCATTATATCTGTACCATATGGAGATTCCCCCGGTACAGCTATTGAAGGCTTCACGAACTACGTGGTCAAAATAGATGTTAAATAATGTGGGAGCCAGAGGACATCCCTGTCGCACCCCAAGGTGTACAGGGAATGGCTCTGACTCCCGGCCACGTAGTTTTACCCGGGCCCGCTCACCATCATGAAGGTCCTTAATGATCGTGAGCAGAGGGTCAGGTACTCCAAAAGCACGAAGAACGACCCAGAGCCCAGGCCTACTGATGGTATCATAGGCCTTGACCAGGTCAATAAAGCAGAGATGTAGGTCTTGTTGGAATTCCCTACACCTCTGCTGTAGCAGACGGACAGAAAATATGGCATCTGTGCAGGACCGCCCTTTCCTGAAACCGCATTGGGGCTCCGCAAGCCTCTCCTCAGCGTGCCTGGCAAGGCGATGCTGAATAATCCTTGCCAGGACCTTTCCCGGCACACTGAGGAGTGAGATGCCCCTGTAGTTGTTACAGTCTGTGCGGTCCCCCTTCTTAAAAAGGGGGACCACCAGGGCATCCTTCCAATCCTGCGGAACCCGTCCAGTGGTCCAGACTGTTGTTATGATGTCATATAGGGCAGTCTGTGCACAAACGCCACCCTCCCTCAGCATTTCGCTTGGGAGATCATCTCTGCCCGCTGCCTTTCCTGGTCTCAGACTCCGGATCGCCTTCAATACTTCCTCAGCAGATGGCACCTCAGCCAGCCACTCACAGGGGGTGACTTCATCCAATATTTGAGGCACCGCAGCCTCAGCAGGGTCATCCTCACTTTGTGCCACGATGTTTTCCTGGCTGTGGGATTTTCCCTCCCCCAGGACCTCACAGAAATGCTCAGCAAATCTGCGAACCTGTTCCTGGGGGTCGGAAATTGGATCACCGTTTTTTCCCCTAATGATGGTAATAGGTGTGGCGCTGCAGGTTAC